>NC_074667.1:30239481-30539481 GCF_029448725.1 Salvelinus fontinalis
GAAATGAACTTAAAACTTACCTAGCTGTGCATGCAGCAGGAGAGCCAGTCCTAGAGAGGGAGGAAGAGGAGAATAGTGTGAGAGAAAGTGAGAGAGAGAGAAATAAAGAAGGGAGGAAGAGAAAGGCAGAGGTTTTGTGTTATAATAATCTTTTTAAAAAGTCAACATAATTTAGAACTGTAATAATATAAAGTGCAGTTCTTGCCCTCAGACATGAATATAGGTGGGTCATGGTGCTGGCAACCTCAGTCCGTTGAAACAGAATTTGACCACAGTAGCATAGACAAAATGCATAAATAGAGGACATTCGTCAGCGGCCAATTCTCCCCACAGGGAGCCAAAGCCTTAGCATAGAGCATAGTATGTCTGAATGTTGATAATTGTCATTACAATGAAAATGTAAATGAAAGGTTTGAAAGAAAGATAAAGCAATTGTACAGTGATACGCTAAGTATGCCAAAATAAATTCCACTTACCAACGCAGATGAGTAGTTTGCCCATGGTTGCTCTGTACATTGCTCCATGGGCTGCTGGACCCTTTTATACTCTCAACGACCACTCCCATCTCACTCCTATCTCACTCATATCTTTCCCATTCCGCAGCAAAACTCAATCAGCCTCAGTCACTTGTTTGAACAAGGGTTTCCACTGCCTTAACAAAAACACAGATACACTTCATATGTCCTTGTTTTCAGACATGACTTGCTGACGATAAAAAAAAGCAGGTCTGTTTTCGGTGAAATTGACAACCATAAAGATAGGTCCATTAGCTACCCCTTGGCCACTTCACTATAGCCTCTATGACTTGCCCCTGCACCATAGCTAGCACCTTTCTCCTACCACCAAACCCACTATATACTTGTGGAGATTGACCTTGAAATGGGATAGATGTAAAGAATATGGTGACCATTCTACCAAGTCAAGCTCAAGGTTGAAATGCCCCATAATTAATTTATCTATCTTGTGTTTCAGTTGTAATAGCAGTGGGCTGAAGGTTGGGGGGAATTGCCTAGGGGATAGGGGTAAAAGGTGTGACTTGAGGGTAAGGGGCAAGGGGTCTATTTAAAATTATGCATCAGGCTTGAGACAGACCTGTATAAACTCATGGTCTGCCTAGCAAAAGTTTTGTTACTTGCCGTAGCGTAATTGATAATCACAATAATGTATCACAATGCAGCCATATAACAAGAAATGATTAAGAAATCAAGTGTACTTTTCAGTGTGTTACCATAGTGTTACCATATTTGTTTTAGTGTATTGGAATCTGTTATTATTACTAATAGTTATGATTTATCCACAATGTCCAAAAAACAATTGTCAGCAAATACACTGCTCAAAAAATAAAGGGAACACTTAAACAACACAATGTAACTCCAAGTCAATTACACTTCTGTGAAATCAAACTGTCCACTTAGGAAGCAACACTGATTGACAATAAATGTTGCATGCTGTTGTGCAAATGGAATAGACAACAGGTGGAAATTATAGGCAATTAGCAAGACACCCCCAATAAAGGAGTGGTTCTGCAGGTGGTGACCACAGACCACTTCTCAGATCCTATGCTTCCTGGCTGATGTTTTGGTAACTTTTGAATGCTGGCGGTGCTCTCACTCTAGTGGTAGCATGAGACGGAGTCTACAACCCACACAAGTGGCTCAGGTAGTGCAGCTCATCCAGGATGGCACATCAATGCGAGCTGTGGCAAGAAGGTTTGCTGTGTCTGTCAGCGTAGTGTCCAGAGCATGGAGGCGCTACCAGGAGACAGGCCAGTACATCAGGAGACATGGAGGAGGCCGTAGGAGGGCAACAACCCAGCATCAGGACTGCTACCTCCACCTTTGTGCAAGGAGGAACAGGAGGAGCACTGCCAGAGCCCTGCAAAATGACCTCCAGCAGGCCACAAATGTGCATGTGTCTGCTCAAACGGTCAGAAACAGACTCCATGAGGGTGGTATGAGGGCCCAACGTCCACAGGTGGGGGTTGTGCTTACAGCCCAACACCGTGCAAGACGTTTGGCATTTGCCAGAGAACACCAAGATTGGCAAATTCGCCACTGGCGCCCTGTGCTCTTCACAGATGAAAGCAGGTTCACACTGAGCACATGTGACAGACGTGACAGTCTGGAGACGCCGTGGAGAACGTTCTGCTGCCTGGGACATCCTCCAGCATGACCGGTTTGGCGGTGGGTCAGTGATGGTGTGAGGTGGAATTTCTTTGGGGGGGCCGCACGCCAGAGGTAGCCTGACTGCCATTAGGTACCGAGATGAGAACCTCAGACCCCTTGTGAGACCATATGCTGGTGCGGTTGGCCCTGGGTTCCTCCTAATGCAAGACAATGCCAGACCTCATGTGGCTGGAGTGTGTCAGCAGTTCCTGCAAGAGGAAGGCATTGGTGCTATGGACTGGCCCGCCCGTTCCCCAGACCTGAATCCAATTGAGCACATCTGGGACATCATGTCTCGTTCCATCCACCAACGCCACGTTGCACCACAGACTGTCCAGGAGTTGGCGGATGCTTTAGTCCAGGTCTGGGAGGAGATCCCTCAGGAGACCATCCGCCACCTCATCAGGAGCATGCCCAGGCGTTGTAGGGAGGTCATACAGGCACGTGGAGGCCACACACACTACTGAGCCTCATTTTGACTTGTTTTAAGGACATGACATCAAAGTTGGATCAGCCTGTAGTGTAGTTTTCCACTTTAATTTTGAGTGTGACTCCAAATCCAGACCTCCATGGGTTGATAAATTTGATTTCCATTGATCAATTTTGTGTGATTTTGTTGTCAGCACATTCAACTATGTAAAGAAAAAAGTATTTAATAAGAATATTTCATTCATTCAGATCTTGGATGTGTTATTTTAGTGTTCCCTTTATTTTTTCGAGCAGTGTGTATATACTTTTTCATTACAGAGTCACAATCAGGTTTACTTGTTTCAGGTTTACTTGGTGTTTCTGTAGCTGCATCATTAATTGTTCAAAAGGATTTAAGTGCTCTGATATATACCTTATCACATTTAACACAGTCCTTGAAAGTACATTGAATACAATCACTGCCTAAGTTGATATCTTGGTTGAAGGACGGCATCTGCACAGTATACTCTGACTAAGCGTTTTGCTGTCTGCAAAGTTTTTAACACATGCAAACTCTGCCTTCTTTGCCCAGCGCAGGAAATGAATCAAGAACTAGTAAACGTCAAAGCATTGCCTGAACAGCGACGTGAAGCCTGGAAAGTCAGATTAAAAGTCTGATGCCATACCGATTGAACAACAGCTGTCTCTGATTCGTTGGCGAGGGTAATTCTTAGTAATATTTTGGTAGTAAAATTGTTATATGATTGGTTGTCGCAACCCGAAGTGTTTTAGACTCAACGAAATGTTCTAGACTCAACATTGTCTGTGGGTGCCATACGGGCTCTGGACGTGCTGTCACACACCTTTCGTGCCAGGGAGGAAGCACGTTCAAATGGCGAGGTATCCTCTTATGGAACAGTTCCATTAAACCATACCTCCCCTGCAGATCTGGAGGTCAACCAAGACGTTGTGCTGCAACAGTAGTGGGCTTGTCTCAAGATTTGAAGGTTGCATGTTCAAATCATGTTGGGGTGAAGGTTTTTATGCACTCAGCCCTGGCTTAAGCTATGTAGCTTTTATGTAGCTTTATGTAGCTTTATGTAGCTTTTCTTCCTTTTATTGTATTATTCTTGTTTTTGTTTTATAGTCTTTGCTGTAGTACAGTGTCCTTGGGTTTTTTGAATGGCGAGATACTGAAAAAACAGCTTCTATCTCAAGGCCATCAGACTGTTAAATATCCATCACTAGCCGGCTACCCCCCGTTTACTCAACACTGCACCTTAGAGGCTGTTAAACTCAGAAAATAATTGAAATATCCTCTCACTGTCATCTGCGTTTATTTCAGCCAACTTACCATGTGTAAATATTTGTATGAACATAACAAGATTCAACAACTGAGACATAAACTGAACAAGTTCCACAGACATGTGACTAACAGAAATGGAAAAATGTGTAATGTGTCCCAGAACAAAGGGGGGGGGGGGGGGGGGGGGGTCAAAATTATAAGTAACAGTCAGTATCTGGTTTGGCCGCCAGCTAGCTGCATTAAGTACTGCAGTGCATCTCTTCCTCATGGAATGCACCAGATTTGCCAGTTCTGAAAGTGAGATGTTACCCCACTCTTCCACCAAGGCACCTGCAAGTTCCTGGACATTTCTGGGGGTAATGGCCCTAGCCCTCACCCTCCAATCCAACAGGTCCCAGACGTGCTGAATGGGATTGAGATCCGGGCTTTTCGCTGGCCATAGCAGAACACTGACATTCCTGTCTTGCAGGAAATCACGCACAGAACGAGCAGTATGGCTGGTGGCATTGTCATGCTGAAGGGTCATGTCAGGATGAGCCTGCAGGAACAGTACCACATGAGGGAGGAGGGTGTCTTCCCTGTAATGCATAGCGTTGAGATTGCCTGCAGTGACAACAAGCTCAATCCGATGATGCTGTGACACACCGCCCCTGACCATGACAGACCCTCCACCTCCAAATCGATCCCGCTCCAGAGTACAGGGCTCGGTATAATGCTCATTACTTCGACGATAAACGCGAATCCAAATGATACAGTCAACGAAATCTGAACTAGGCATCCCCTCCACAGATGCGATTCTTCCAAGACCTCGTGGCGCAACGGTAGCGCGTCTGACTCCAGTTCAGAAGGTTGTGTCATGACGTTGGCAGTGGGGGTAGGTATATCACAGTCATAAATACCTCTTTCCCCCTTTTTCTCTCTCCCTACTATAACTGAGGTGACATAAGGAAACCCATGGGTTAACATAGAGATTCTGGGTAACATCAGAAGTTGGGGGAAATGAACTATATTCTGGTAGTCCGACCAACTGAACATATGCGGGGGTACTTAAGGTATATTATGTCAGTTTGGTTGCCCTCTGACACATTCTCATCAATGATAGAATGACATAAACTCTACTGTGGAAAGTCTAAACGTCAGAGGTATCGGATTCACATGGAATTGTTGTTTAATTCAAATGTTTGAATATGACATTATTTGTGAAGAGATGAAATTTAATTTTAGCTTCCAAATGAGAGATGTGTTTTCATAAGTTTGGGCTTCTGGTCAACTAGTGGCCCGCCCCTGTGAAGAGGCATGGTATATAAACTTTTCAGACACACCCCTCTCCCGCCACTATAAAAGCCAAAGAACAAGAATATAACTTCCTGTTCCGGGTACGCTAGGATGACGATCCGGTGTCAGAATGGTTCAGATAACTACAGAACTAAGCCAACATCAGCATGGACTTTGATTGTGAATGGTATGAACTTTGAACTCGTATTCACTACAGAAGTGATATCTCCTAGCCTTTGAGTTAGGAACAGCTAAACACAGGTTAGAAAGGACAGTCCAAGTATCCCGTCTACTACACCAACGTTACTCCAACGTATTCCGTGACTACCAGAGACATTCTTCAAAGGACAGAGGACTCGGGTAATACCCCCGTAGATATGACTCTGCCAAGACCTCGTGGCGCAACGGTAGCGCGTCTGACTCCAGATCAGAAGGTTGCGTGTTCAAATCACGTCGTGGTCAGAATTTTGATGTGTGCAATCGCTGCCTTTACACAGCGAAGTCAATGAATCAGCACAAGTACCAATGTGGCTTTACAGTTCAAATGTTGCTAAACAACGACCAATCCGATGATGCTTTAGATGACAGTCGTCTCTCACAAAAGCATGGCACACTGCAAATTCCTATATCAGATGATGCTGTGTGATTGACAGACTTAAATCAGTCTTCAAACAGGGAGTTTAAACCTAGAGGTTCAGACTAAAAATTCTAAAGTTTTCAGACTAAGCTGTTTTGGCTATGGGATTGTATTGTCCACAGGTGAACATGTCATGGAAAGTGACAGAAATTGCAATTATAGAAAGACTTGCTTCTGAAGGAAGGTGAACATTAAAAGAAGGCCCGAACAGGGACTTGAACCCTGGACCCTCAGATTAAAAGTCTGATGCTCTACCGACTGAGCTATCCGGGCTCTGTGTGTAGTTGTTTTCATACACCTAACCTGCCAGGTAGATGCATGTCAGATCGTACATTTCCCCAGACACACAGGCCTTCATTCCAATTGATACAGTCAATGAAATCTGAACTAGGCATCCCCCCCATAGATGAGATTTTTCCAAAACCTCGTGGCGCAAAGGTGGGGCGTCTGACTCCACATCAGAAGGTTGCGTGTTCAAATCAGGTCGTCGTAAGAATTTTAATGTGTGAAATCTCTGCCTTTACACAGCGAAGTCAATGAATCAGCACAAGTACCAATGTGGCTTTACAGTTCAAATGTTGCTAAACAACGACCAATCCGATGATGCTTTAGATGACAGTCGTCTCTCACAAAAGCATGGCACACTGCAAATTCCAAAATCAGATGATGCTGTGTGATTGACAGACTTAAATCAGTCTTCAAACAGGGAGTTTAAACCTAGAGGTTCAGATTAAAAATCCTAAAGTTTTCAGACTAAGCTGTTTTGGCTATGGGATTGTATTGTCCACAGGTGAACATGTCATGGAAAGTGACAGAAATTGAAATTATAGAAAGACTTGCTTCTGAAGGAAGGTGAACATTAAAAGAACCCCCAAACAGGGACTTGAACCCTGGACCCTCAGATTAAAACTCTGATACTCTACCGACTGAGCTATCCGGGCTCTGCAAGTAATTATTTTCATACACCTAACCTGCCGGGCAGATGCACGTCAGATCGTACATTTCCCCAGAGACACAGGCCTTCATTCCAAATGATACAGTCAACGAAATCTGAACTAGGCATCCCCCCATAGATGCAATTCTTCCAAGACCTCGTTGTGCAACGGTAGCGCATCTGACTCCAGATCAGAAGGTTGCGTGTTCAAATCACGTTGTGGTCAGAATTTTGATGTGTGCAATCGCTGCCTTTACATGCTGACCAGACCTGTGTGTGCCATCGAGCACATGGTGATTTTGTCCCCCTACACCAATTGCGATCAGGACACTCAGGTTGAAATATAAAAACAAACTCTGAACTAACTATATTAATTTGGGGACAGGTCGAAAAGCATTATACATTTATGGCAATTTAGCTAGCTAGCTTGCTGTTGCCAACTACTTTGTCCTGGGATATAAACATTGAGTTGTTATTTTACCTGAAATGCACAAGGTTCTCTACTCCAACAATTAATCCACAGATAAAACGGTTAACTGAGTTTGTTTCTAGTAATCTCTCCTCCTACAGGCTTCTTCTTTGGACTTTATATGGCGGTTGGCATCCAACTTTAAGTTGCATTATCACAACTAACTGGAATTGAGAGTGAACCTCAGTTCGTCTTTCAATCACCCACGTGGCCATATGGCAAAAACCAATGAGGAGATGGAATGTGGGTATATGCTCCTAAAAACCAATGAGGGGATGGGAGAGGCAGGAGTTGCAGCGCGTCGAGCGTCACAAATAGACCCAAGTTCTATTTTAGCGCCTGGCTACGCAGACGTGCGTGAGCAGTGTGGGTACATTGATTGAATAACATGTACAGTTTACATACACTTAGGCTGGAGTCATTAAAACTCATTTTTTTAACCACTCCAAAAATGTGTTGTTAAACAATAAAAGATAATTTATTAATATTTCTGAAAATGGATGTATAGTGTTTTGGAATGAAACTTTTCAAATGATGGACAGTCAACCGCCACTCATCCATCATTTTGTCCATAAGAGTGTCAAAAGTTAAACTTTTGGCAGATAGATGAATGCGTGGTGCGTTTTTCATGCAATTCATCTCCCTTTGTGTGGTCTTAGTCTCTTTACAGTAAGGCCTATGGAGAATAAACTGCATACGTATTCATACATATCATCATCATATTATAATATTTATTGTAAAAAGACACTAACTGTCAAATGGGGACACATACACACAGACAACGTACACACCAGTTGATGCTTGTGGGAGGAGCTATAGGAGGACGGGATCATTGTAATGGCTTGAATGGAATCAATGGCATGGTATCAAACACATCAAACAAGGGGAAACCACATGTTTGACTCCATTCCACTGATTCCATTTCAGCCATTACAATGATCCCGTCCTCCTATAGCTCCTCCCACCAGCGTCCTCTGGTACACACATCCTATTAGAAATGTGAGCATGCACACTCACATACACCAACAAAGGTGGCTTTGAAATCATCACCACAGAAGTTTACAATATTCACATAGCTTCTATAAAGTTCTTAATCTTTCCTCCAGAGTTGACTTTGGAGGAAGCACTTTCAACATGCTTTGAATGATCTACGTTTGTAAAGCTTAGAGAAAGAAAAATGACCTGATATGGAGATCTATCATAATGTCCTTTGAATGATAAGAGATAAAATAACAGATAAACTTGGAGCACCTAGGCCTTTGTGCCTTTACATCCCTTTACTGCCCCTTCTTGGTGAGATTGGGGAATTTAAATGTTATGCTAAAATAAGGACTGCTGCACTATGCTCTGATGGTGAGATGATGCTCCCGCCCGGTGGTGGGATTGGTGCATTACACATCAATGGTGTTAGCCAGACGCAGACAGAGGGCCGACTCCGAGGGGATATCCCCGGTGCTGATCTCATTCCCCTCCAGACGCAGTGTCCTCAGCTTGGAGAAGTTCATTACGTCCACGACATCACAGAAACTCCCCAGGGTAAACTCTACAGAGAGAGAGGAGGGAGAGATGGCGAGGAAGGGAGAGAGAGAGGGAAGGGAGACAAAGGAGTGGGAGACAGAAAAATTAAAGGGACGGATGGGAGTGAGAGAGGGGGAGGAGCTATTGTTTACATTCTGGCATTCAAACAAAAAGGAACTTTGTTTGTTTAACTTCAACGTGTTGCTGAAATCACGTCATACGAATCACTCAAAACGTGTCCCACCTGCAGCAGCCACATCACCCCCCACAGCCACATGAAGTGGAACCAGAGTCGCTGACCCCTCCACTAACTCCAACAAAAAATTGTCATCATTGACTTCGATTACTAGCCAAGACGGTGTGCATGTGTACGTGTGTGTTTACTGCTTGCATGCCTACTTTACACACCTTTGATGTGGTTGGCCTGCAGGTAGAGGTGCTCAAGCGTCTGGCTGACGGGGGGGATCCTCTCCAGCTGGTTGAAGCTGAGGTCCAGCTCCACCAGGCCAGACACGTTGAAGGTGTTGGGGGGGATGCCGTTGTCGGTCAGCTGGTTGTGGGCCATGCGGATGTATTGCAGCTGGGAGAACTTACTGAGGAAACCCTCTGGGACAGTACTGATGGCGTTTGACTCCAGGTACAGCTGGTGGAGGCGCTCTGGGAGACTATCTGGTACCTGGACATAGATCGTCAGTCGATCAATTAATCATTTGATGAATTAATCAATCTTGCAAGTCTATTCGATTGCCATCGCTGGCTTCAATCAACAGACACACACACACACACACACACACACACACACACACACACACACACACACACACACACACACACACACACACACACACACACACACACACACACACACACACACACACACACACACACACACACACACACACACACACACACACAAACACACTCTACATTACGATACCTTCTTCAGCTTGTTGCCGCTGACGTCAAGCAGAGTGAGTGAGTTCAAACCCCTCAGAGACGTGCCCATCTCTGTCAGAGCGTTATCATGGAGATACAGGATGGTCAGGTTGTCCATGCCGTCAAGGGCCGCTGGTGTTATCTAGGCACTCACAAAAATAGAAACTTTATTAACAACAACAAAACAAGCTGTATTTAAATTATTGATAAAAACAGTAAGAAGGCCTGGTGTTGTCATACTTGAAACAAGCATGAGAGTTGTCTTTCCAAGAGTGTGTTTTTTTTTACATGGACTTGGACACTTGATTGAAAAACCTCTGGATCCACTTTCCAATCAACAGAAAATCTTCTGAAGACAGATGAAGATTAATTAAAGTGTTTGAAGGGCCAGTAGTGGTGAGAAGTCTGTGTTGTTACCTTGTTGATGTTGTTGTTGTTGAGTCTGAGGTCCCGTAGTGAGCGTGGCAGGTTGGGGGGAACACGAGTCAGGTTATTATGTTGAAGGTACAGACGCTCCAACCCCTGCAGCTTGGCAAACACCTAGAATATAAGGATATGTTTGTTCACACATAAAAGTGTGTTTGATTTGTCAAGGTCTAGTGCAGTGCAGTGCAGAGCAGGGTTTCCGGACATACCCCCTCACCCCACCCCACCCAACCCCCACCCACACCCACACTCACACCCACACCCACACCCACACCGTTTTTCAAGCTTTGATTATTTTATTCAGTGGTGTAGTGCTAGGGCTAAAAAACTAAACGTGGCAAAAAACAAAACCCTGGTGTACAGTACTGTAGTGAATTCTAGTGACTTTTTGTGAAGTGCCGTGTCATGTCGTGTTGGGTAGAGTAACCTACCCTCTTGCCGATTTTGTCTGTAGACAGTGCGTTGTGATGCATCATGACCCAGACAAGGTTGGTGGCGTTGGCCAGGGCAGAGTCTGGCATGGCGGAGATCTCATTGTGCTGCAGGTAGAGATACTTTATCCTGGAAGGCACATTGGGCATGGCTGTCAAGCCACGCCCGTCACAGTACATAGCGATGGGGAAGGAGGGCGGGCAGTCACACTCCGCAGGACACTCCCCTCCGGTGGTGTCAGCCAATAGGGAGCCCTCGACATAACCACGGCCACGCAGGGCGGACAGCCAGAGGAACGGGTCCTGCCTGCCTGGCGAGGCGAGGGATAGCGGCAGGACGCACGCCAAGAGGAACACACACAATCCACTCATGGTCACGCACGCAGGTCACACACACGCAGAAAAGAGCTGACACACAAGTCTACCTCAGCTTGAAGGAAAGACAGAGAGAAAGAGAGGAGACAGATTAGTTACCCAGAATTCGGAAATGTGAGTTAAACATACCTGAACAAACTGGGAAAGACTCCAAATATCAGTGGAAAAATCGACCAACCTTGCCCTACTACAAGAAAAGGACCCCAAATAAATGAGATCACATTGTAAAGACCCATGGACTCTCATTTTAGGAGTTTGAATACATTTCCATCAAATAGATGTTTCTCTGCCCCCCTTTGTAAAAGCAACACATACTGTACTACTGGAATCTGCACCATAATGTACTACTGGAATCTGGACCATAATGTACTACTGGAATCTGCACCATAATGTACTACTGGAATCTGGACCATAATGTACTACTGGAATCTGCACCATAATGTACTACTGGAATCTGGACCATAATGTACTACTGGAATCTGCACCATAATGTACTACTGGAATCTGCACCATAATGTACTACTGGAATCTGCACCATAATGTACTACTGGAATCTGCACCATAATGTACTACTGGAATCTGGACCATAATGTACTACTGGAATCTGCACCATAATGTACTACTGGAATCTGCACCATAATGTACTACTGGAATCTGCACCATAATGTACTACTGGAATCTGCACCATAATGTACTACTGGAATCTGCACCATAATGTACTACTGGAATCTGGACCATAATGTACTACTGGAATCTGCACCATAATGTACTACTGGAATCTGCACCATAATGTACTACTGGAATCTGCACCATAATGTACTACTGGAATCTGGACCATAATGTACTACTGGAATCTGCACCATAATGTACTACTGGAATCTGCACCATAATGTACTACTGGAATCTGCACCATAATGTACTACTGGAATCTGCACCATAATGTACTACTGGAATCTGGACCATAATGTACTACTGGAATCTGCACCATAATGTACTACTGGAATCTGCACCATAATGTACTACTGGAATCTGGACCATAATGTACTACTGGAATCTGCACCATAATGTACTACTGGAATCTGCACCATAATGTACTACTGGAATCTGCACCATAATGTACTACTGGAATCTGCACCATAATGTACTACTGGAATCTGCACCATAATGTACTACTGGAATCTGCACCATAATGTACTACTGGAATCTGCACCATAATGTACTACTGAATTCTGCACCATAATGTACTACTGGAATCTGCACCATAATGTACTACTGGAATCTGCACCATAATGTACTACTGGAATCTGCACCATAATGTACTACTGGAATCTGCACCATAATGTACTACTGGAATCTGCACCATAATGTACTACTGAATTCTGCACTATAAGATACTGTTTTTTTTTTTACATAGACTAATGCAACATGACTAGAAACATCAAAACACCATAACCAATCATAACCAACCATAATCAGAGGTATCCCAGCGCAGAGCTCATGTCGAAGAGCAGCTGATCAGCCAAACAACAGCCAATATTGACTCACCACTGGATATACTGCATGTTAATTAAATACTGTATGTTACTGCAGAGGCAGAATTTAGGGTTCTTTCTCCATCAAGTAATGGCTCCAGAGAGGAAAATGTAAAAAAGGGAAGAATATGTCCATGAATGTAGTCTTTGTATAAGTATTCACGCTGGTGCCAAACCAGCACACTCCACAGAGAAATGTCAAACAAGTGTCCTTTAATGCAAAAGAGAGAAAAAAAGCCAATAAAAACAAAAGACTTGAGTTTATCTTCTGTTTTCCTCCTTTTCTATAACATTAGGTGGTGATTTAAAATAGACACACAAACTTGCACTGGCACACACACATGCACAGATACACACACACACACACACACACACACACACACACACACACACACACACACACACACACACACACACACACACACACACACACACACACACACACACACACACACACACACACACACACACACACACACACACACACACACCCACACACAACACACACCTACCTGATCAGTGAGAACTAGTCCCTCCTCTTGAGAGGCTGTGCAGGACTGAGAGGGACTTTGCCAAACACTTTGTGAAAACCTCTCTCTCTCTCCAGGACTTCTTTCCCTCCTCCATCCCTCTCTCCACCGATCCTTCCCTCTCGACCCCCCTTCACTCTACACTTTGCTAGCTTCCCCCTCTCTCCCCCTCCCTTTTCTTTCCTACCTCACCCTTTCCTGTTACTGCTCACACAACCCTGCCCCTCTGCTCCCTCCTCTCTTCTCCTATCAACCCCTTCAAACCTGCCCGGCTCTTGTTTTCTCCCCCTCCTTCCATCTCTCTCCTTCCTATACCCTTTGTCAAACCCAGTTGTACCGGGGTCTCCTTCTCCTCCAGGTTGAGTGTGGGAAAGAGAGCGATAGAGTGCTTTGCTGTGGGGTGGCTGTGCCTGCAGTATTGCTCTCATCTGTGGCGCATGTTAAGGCCCTCAGTCCCCTGTCCCCGCTAAACATCCCCATCTGTACCTGTACTAAACAGTCAGTTCCAAATTGGCCTCCCATCTCTTTTCTCTTCTTATTACAGGCTCATAACAGCTCTAAATGCATTCCTCCTGCCCTTACCCAGGGGCTTATATTAACTTACTTTCGCCAGGGGTGTCCCACCCTCAGCCCTACCTTCCCCTCTCTCCAAAGTGTTGATATTGACCCTATAAACCTATCGTAAAGGTTGAAGAACATACCTAGGTTATAATTGACCTGGTAGATGCTGAGGGTTCAACAAATTTACAATGGTAAATCTAAGTGCTGGCGGTAGAGCTATAATTCTAAGGCATCCTGCCACAATGACTAACACTCACATCTGTAATAATGAAGTGCATTGCAATAGAGTTTGGACGATAAACTGAAAATAACTGACACCAACATTGCCTTCCTCTTAGGGAGTGAACATTATTTATAAGGGTTACATGGTGAAAATATGACCTCTCTGAAATGAAAATGGATGGTCCTAACTTCAGCAAAATATATTTGACCTAAATCCTCCCTGAATGCTTAGAAAACAAGTGGATAGAGGAGAACATGTCTACCGTTTACCCTCAATTCTTGGACAGATCAGAGTCTTAGATATGCTGTTTAAGAATTGTTCTTCGTCCTGTAAGCATTACAATGCAACGCAGGAATTTTGATTGCGCACAGGGCTGCGGGCCAGAAGGTTGTGGGTTCACAGACTACTGTGGACAAGAGTAGAGGTGGAAAGATTTCCTTAATAGTAAAAGCATTGCATGAATCAATCATTGTATTTGCTGGTCCGAAGAAAAATGCCTTTTATGAAAATGTCATGCAATTCTACATCATTTTACATATTAGCAGAATATTTTTTAATACGACTCAAATTACCTAAATTACAGGCTAAGAATGGACAGAGAGATAGGCCTACACTATGTGTTTATCATATATCTCCAACTAAACTGTCCCTGTTTGCAAAAAATTTAATCTGAGACGTCATTAGGAATCTGAGCATGGTACTTTCAAAAGTTAGGCCTGCCTTTCCACCCCAGACAGAGTAGGCCTACCTTTCCACCTCAGACAGAGTAGGCTTACCTTTCCACCCCAGACAGAGTAGGCCTACCTTTCCACCTCAGACAGAGTAGGCTTACCTTTCCACCTCAGACAGAGTAGGCCTACCTTTCCACCTCAGACAGAGTAGGCGTACCTTTCCACCTCAGACAGAGTAGGCTTACCTTTCCACCTCAGACAGAGTAGGCCTACCTTTCCACCTCAGACAGAGTAAGCCTACCTTTCCACCTCAGACAGAGTAGGCCTACCTTTCCACCTCAGACAGAGTAGGCGTACCGACGCAGAAAAAAATATGTTTTAACTCCTGGCTGCTCTTCTTCCGTGGCTTAACCCAAAGAGAGACGGTCTCAAGTGTTTCCCTAAAGCTGCCTGGGTTTAAGCATCTTCTATTGTACATCAAGTGAATAGCTTAATCAATTGATAGTAAGAAAAAAAGATTACTTCCCAAGCAAAGTCTAATTTAGGTCTCCTCCGCTATAGAAAGTCAAATATATCCCATATGCATTGGAGTCACATCTTTCACAGGTATTTTGCAGTTTGTTTCTAGCATAAAGCATTGCGGATCAAAGTGCTGTTATAGGTCACTTTATGTAATCAAATCCATTTTTTTCACTTAAGTTGACAATACCTGTGCTTTTTGCAATTAAAAAAAGAAAAGTAGGCAGATGGCATACCCTCTCATACCCCCTCAATTTGAGTCTTGGTTTTAACCTAGCAGCCTTTCACTGAAACAGAGGTAGGCTATTTAAAGGGTGCATGTTGGGTGGAGGAATTGACCAACAAATCTACGATATATCAGCATTATACCCTAATTTAGTCTGTCAAACAGATAGGCCTACCTCCTATTTCTTAAATAGGAAGAAATAGGCTCCAATACAAAGCCCTCATGTTGGTAGAAAATGTAAATGAAGATGGTTAAAATGAGTGATGCCTACTCACATTTGTTTACTTTCAGCACCATGAGCTCTCCATTTCTGATTGATTGTGCTGCGGCTGCAGCTTCAAGTTACTCGAATCTGTCTTACTGTGAGGTCAATACATCTGATAAACACATCATGGGCAAGAAACGTAATGTTTTTCATAAAATCATAGTAGTAGCAAGCTATCAAAGTTGACCTCCGGGTTCTCCTTCTCATCTCCGTGCTCTTCTTCTCAAGCTGAACAGAACATAGGCTATAGACTAGTCCGTGCGCAATAGAGTACAATTTTTAGACTAAACTAAAATTACTTTCGGAAGAAGCCTTTGACTCTCCTCCTGAACTGCCACCTTAGACCCAGACAGCGCAGCTATTGGTTAGGCAGCACACAACTTTTTTGGGGGGGGGGGGGGGTCAGCAAGAGCAGAGCAGGTGGGGCTCAGTGTTGGAATATCAGCCTAGTTTTATTTAGACCATTCTAGCATCTATCTTAGAAATATAACTTTTCTCTATGCTTCTCTGAGCATGCACTTCGTAGACTATAGCCTATAGGCTATGGGTAATTTGTGAGCGACTGGCTCGATTCGGTCTTACATAACAAAATTTGAAACGCCGTTTTTTACATTGGATAAAAGTAGACTCAGAGCTAGAAAATGGTATATCAACTTCAGGATCGGTGGGTCCCCCACAGGACGGTTGAGCTAATGTAGGTTAATGCTATTAGCATGAGGTTGTAAGAAACAAGAACATTTCCTAAGACATAGACATCTGATATTGGCAGGAAGCTTACATTCTTGTTAACCTAACTGCACTGTCCAATTTACAGTAGCTATTAGCTATTATTATTACTATTAGTGAAAGAATACCCATGCTATTGCTCAGTTTTAATAAACAAATTAGGCACATTTGGGCAGTCTTGAGACAAAATTTTGAACAGAAATGCAATGGTTCATTGGATCAGTCAAAAACTTTGCACATACATTGCTGCCGTCTAGTGGCCAAAATCTAAATGGCACCTGGACCGGAATAATACATTACGGCCTTTCTCTTGCATTTCGAAGATGAAATTCTAAAGAACTGTTGTTTTTTTCTTTGGATTATTTTTTACCAGATCTAATGTGTTATATTCTCCTACATTCCTTTCATATTTCCACACACTTCAAAGTGTTTCCTTTAAAATGGATCAAGAATATGCATATCCTTGCTTCGGGGCCTGAGCTACAGGCAGATAGATTTGTGTATGTCATTTTAGGTGAAAAAAACAAAAAAAACAATTAAGGAACAATGGGAAAGTAATTCTGCTTTGAAAGTTAAACTTGCAACCTCACTTTTGCGAAAATGTCCCTTGAATGTTTGGTACCTCCTGGGGAGCTCTTCTTTGTCTACACCCATTCAGCATCGTTCACACCCTTTTAAGCTTTAGCCCCACCCATTTCTTTAAGGATTCGCATGTGAGGCTATGTACTAAACAACCAAAGATTTCAAGACTAAAGGCTGGCTTGTACTACAGGTGTGTTTGTAAATTGAATCTGGACGTTGTCACTTTGGCCGTTCATAAATTCAGAGCGTTTCACTCTTGGAGCATTCAGACCACACACTGAACGCTTAGGCTGAAAAGTAGGATTGATCTGAGCATTCTGACCCAACAACAGCAGTCAAGCACCCAAAATAACTGGCTAACATTGGCTAGCTTGCTAGCTACTTCCAGACACAAATGAGAGAACAGCTCACTCTGACCATTTTACTCACCCTAGCAGAGCTGGTTGCTGATTGTATGTTATCCAGAGCGTTGGTGACTGAAACTGCGCTGCTGGCAACAATTTAATAAAAAAATTTGCCAACTTTTACTGACACCAGTCATATTCCACTGTTGTTGTGAATTCGTCAGTTATTCTGCGCTCAAATTTACCAGCTACTATCGACAGTTGTCGCAGTGAGATCATAAACATTCTATTAAAATAGTTACTTGCATAGTGGAGTCTTTTGTTTAGACATGTAGCTTAGCTAGCTAAACAATGAACCATAATCCCAACTCATAATGTTACTACCGTGCATGAATCTGCAGGTAGCTAACTAACAAGGTTAAACGTTAGCTAGCTAACATTAGGCTATAACTAGCAATGCAAATGGCTCTGAGATACAAACAATATTATTACACAGATCATACATATAACGTTAGATAGCTAACCAGACAGCTAACGTTTTCTAGCTTCCTAACAGTACACTTTAACTTGAAATGAAAGCGACTTTCTGACAAAATGTGAAACGTGTAACATCTAAAAATGTTGCTAGCTAGACTCTCTTACCCATATACATGGATGGACGCCTCTCCCTCTTTGTCACGGATGCCATGGTTGCCCTTAGTTTGAAGATGTAATCCAGAGACAGTTGTTTTATACAACAGCCTTCTGTGTGTCCTCTTTTCGACTCCGTCTGCATATTTGCAATCAAAAGGCAGAATATTATCCATCTCCTTAGCTATCATACTCTAATTCCACTGATTTCAAAAACTCTGTCCTCCAGAAAGTGGAGAAGAACACTTATGCAGTTCAACTACGTGATATCTTTCAAAAAGGCAGCATTAGAAAGGATTACCTACACATACTGACCAGCTCATATTATAGACAGAAGCATGCTACATTGCAGACCCATCCGAACTCATCTCTCGGCATGTCCAGCCCACTTATTATCTCTTGCCAATCATGGCAAGCAGGAAGTTTGACATATTTTGCCGTGGCTAAACCAACTAGGCTCGTAATTTAACAATTTTATTCGTATTTACAGATGGCATACAAATGTGTTATAAAGGCACAAGAAAGTATACATGTTGCAGAAGGCATTTCTACAAAAACAACGGGATAAAAATAAAACATAAAACAAGCAATCTGTTTTTTTATAACACCAATATTTGTAAATAGGATGGGGTCAGCATGGTATCATAAATCGCTTCTCTCGTTCCATGGCCATGTCTTCACGCCTAACATCCGTACATCTATATAAAATACTAGGCTTCTGTCAATTGTATCTTAGGGGCAGATTCTAAAAAAAAGACACTCTTAATATGACATTGTAGGAGCACTAAATAGTTTGGAGGACCGTGTCGTTGGTAATCGGATGAGGAAAGATCTTTGAAAATGGGGTTGAATAGCCTACTTGAACAAGCGAAATGAAGTATGAAGGCTGGTGACGTAGAAGTATGAAGGCCGGTGACTTAGACCTCCGGAACTGGTGAACGGAATGAGCAGCAGTACCGGGGGGATCCATGACAATACCTTATTGATGTCACTTGAGAAATCTACTCCAATCAGTGTAGATGAAGGGGAGGAGACGGGTTAAAGAACAATTTTGAAGCCTTGAGACAATTGAGACAGATGGTGTGTGTGTGCCATTCAGAGGGTGAATGGGCAACACAAAAGATTGAAGTGCCTTTGAACGGGGTATTGTAGTAGTTGCCAGGCACACCGGTTTGTTCTATTCTTATTTATAATAAAAGTGATTCCAAATGACACAATACATTATTTACCATTAATTTCTATTGGGCACAAAATAATCTGAAAAACAACCAAAATAAACAGCAAATGCATCCAACAAAAGTGTAGTGGGACCAAATACTTATGAATTAACACATATGAAATCATGTAGTAACAAAAAAGTCTTAAACAAATCAAAATATATTTGAGATTTGAGATTCTTCAAAGTAGCCACCCTTTGCATTGATGGCAGCTTTGCACACACTTGGCATTCTTTCAACCAGCCTCACCTGGAATGCTTTTCCAACAGTCTTGAAGGAGTTCCCACATATGCTGAGCACTGTTGGCTGCTTTTTCTTCACCCTGCGGTCCATCTCATCCCAAACCATCTCAATTGGGTTGAGGTTGGATGATTGTGGAGGCCTGGTCACCTGATGCAGCACTCCATCACTCTTGGTCAAATAGCCCTTATATAGCCTGGAGGTGTGTTGGGTCATTGTCCTGTTTAAAATCAAATGATAGTCGCAATAAGTGCAAACCAGATGGGATGGTGTATCGCTGCAGAATGCTGCTGCAGCCATGCTGGTTAAGTGTGCCTTGAATTCTAAATAAATCACAGACATTGTGTCATTGTGTCACCAGAAAAGCACCCCCACACCATCACACCTCCTACTCCATGCTTCACGGTGGGAACCACACATACGGAGATCATCCGTTCACCTACTCTGCGTCTCACAAAGACACAGCGGTTGGAACCAAAAATCTCAAATTTGGACTCATCAGACCAAAGGACAGATTTCCACCCAAGCAAGTCTCTTCTTATTGGTGTCCTTTAGTAGTGTTTTTTCCCCCAGCAATTTGTCAATGAAGACCTGATTCCCACAGTCTCCTCTGAACAGTTGATGTTGAGATGTGGCTGTTACTTGAACTCTGTGAAGCATTTATTTGGGCTGCAATTTCTGAGGCTGGTAACCCTAATGAACTGCAGAAGAGGTACTCTGGGTCTTCCTTTCCTGTGGCGGTCCTCATGAGAGCCAGTTTCATCATAGCGCTTGATGGTTTTTGCGACTACACTTAAAGAAACTTTCAAAGTTCTTGAAATGTTCTGGATTGACTAACCTTTATGTCTTAAAGTAATGATTGACTGTCATTTCTCTTTGCTTATTTCAGCTGTTCTTGCCATAACATCGAATTGGTCTTTTACCAAATACGGCTATCTTCTGTATACCACCCCTACCTTGTCACAACACAGCTGATTGGCTCAAACGCAATAAGAGGAAAGAAATTCCACAAAGTAATTTTTAAGAAGGCACACCTGTTAATTGAAATGCATTCCAGGTGACTACATCATGAAGCTGGTTGAGATAATGTCAAGAGTGTGCAAAGCTGTCATCAAGGCAAAGGGTGGCTACTTTGAAGAATCTCAAACATAAAATATATTTGTATAAGACTTTTTTTGTTACTACATGATTCCATATGTGTTATTTCATAGTTGATGTCTTCAATATTATTCTACATTGTGGAAAATAGTAAAAATATAGGAAACCCTTGAATGAGTAGATGTGTCCAAACTTTTGATTGGTACTGTATAAATTAATTTGTTCCAATGCTTTTAGTCTCCTAAAACATGGGAACTATTTACAAAAATTGCTGTAACTTCTAAACAGTTCACCCGATATGGATGAAAATACTCCAAAGGGAAGCTTAAAGTCTGCACTTCACAGTCACTGTATAATTTCTAATCCAAAGTGCTGGAGTACATTTCCAAAACAACTACAAAAATTGTCACTGTCCCAATACTTTTGAATCTCACTGTACATGGAAAACACAACATAGAATTTGACTGGTAATAACACTCCAATACAAAACCACAGGCCTTCACAAGGCCCATAAGCCATAAAGCTAAATTAGTTAGCATTGCCCTCTGATACAGTACGTGTTTACATGCATATAGCATACATGCTGCATGTGCTGCATACAAGAAGGTTGAATGAAATAGATGCTATCCACATCCTTTCAGTACCCCTGTGCTACCCACAGGTCCTAAAGCTAGCCACGGGTCTTATTAAGACTAGGCCCCTCTGGAACTAGCTACAGGGTTACACAGAGCAAACTGTACAGCAGGGGTGTCAATGTTATTTTGCCCCTTGGGCTGCATTCAGTCTTCATCGAGGTCCGGAGGGCCGCACTGAAAAAATGTTTCATTTCCTCCCCGTCAAAATGTCCATCGTTTTTATTTGATTTTAGATGCTCTCTGACTGTCCAGCTTTCATTTAAGTGATTATTAGAGTGCTGGACACAGTAAAAAAAAACTGTGTCCAGCAGTAGGGTCATTTCTACACATTTAAAAAATGTATTTTAAAGTGTATTGATAAATAAATATGTCAAGCCTATAAAACTTTGAGGGCTGATTGTGACAGGTCCTCTGACACAGACCTGGTGTAGACAAAGTCTTGGCTGGGGGCATAATCAGAACATAAACCTTTCTTATACACTGTACGCACATTATTTAGCACCTCTGAGGGAAAATGCTATAGGCTGTAGATTCCCACCCTTACTGTAAATATACTGGGGAGGAGATGGATTTTATATTTGTATCTAGGGGACCAGTAATATATATTCATATACAGCACACACAGGTTTCAGGTTTTCTTGAACTGGGTTAGGTTTGTGTTGAACTGCCATAGGGGGTTCTGCACGCTGAAATATGTGTCATGCATGAAGGACTAGCAAAACAAACAAAGCAAGATTGCTTGGGCACAGAGTTTGTGTGTGTGTGATTGTGTTTGCATGTGTGTATGTGTGTGTGTGTGTTTGTATTTGGAGTTGAAGTTGGCTCTGCAGCATCAGGAAACAGTTTACATTCCTTCCTGTCTCTCTGCATTAAGGGCCGGGGGCTTGAGGCGGTAGGGCTCTGAAATACAGAATTGAGTGATGTGTGTGTGTGCTTTATGAAATTAAAACTGACAGCTGATTTAAGGACTGGGATGGGCTGACCGTGCTCTGAGTGACATGAGAGAGAGAGAGAGAGAGAGAGAGAGAGAGAGAGAGAGAGATGGAGAGATGGAGAGAGAGAGAGAGGAAAGAGAGTGTGCTTGTTTGTGCACGTGGGTGAGTACCGGTAAGAGTGTGTGACCGTTCTCTCAGCTTTCACAAGCAATGGTTCTCCAGGATGCGCTTAGGACTTGTCGGACATGGAGGATGTTTTCTTGGGCAGACCGGGAGAAGACAAGGATCTCGTCGAGGTAGACAAACCCAAAACAATTCAGCTTGTCAGCACATTGTTGACCAGGGCCTGGAAAACAGCGGGAGTGTTGGTGAGCGGCATGACCAGATACTCATAGTGTCCACTGGCCATGTTGAAATCCGTCTTCCACTCGTCCCCCTCGCGTATCCAAACAAGATGGTAGGCATTCCAAAGGTCCAACTTGGAAAAGATGGAAGCCCCCTGGAGAGGTTCGAAAGCAGAGGAGATAAGTGGCAGGGGGTAACGAGTCTTAATCGTGATGTCATTGAGGCCCCGGTAGTCGATGCATGGACACAGGGTCTTGTCCTTCTTTTCCACAAAAAAACCCTGCGCTGGCAGGGGATGCAGAACAACGAATGCTACCAGCAGCCAGAGAGTCCTCAATGTACTCCTCCATGGCAACAGTTTGCCAGTTTGTCTTGTCTTGCCAGCATTTTGCCAGCATCAACCAGCATTTTTCCTAGCTCCTGGTTTTTCTAGTCTCTCTTTTCTAGTCCTCCCGGTTCTGACCTTTTGCCTGCCCTGACACTGAGTCCGCCTTCCTGACCATTCTGCCTGCCCCTGACCTCGTGCCTGCCTGCCGCTCTGTACCGTTTGGACTCTGACCTGGTTATGAACTCTTGCCTGTCCTCGACCTGCCTCTTGCCTGCCCCTTCGTTGTTCAATAAATATCAGAGACTCGAACAATCTGCCTCCTGTGTCTGCATCTGGGTCTCGCCTTGTGTCATTATAGTACGAACTGGTCATGACTGACCCAGCAGACTCAGACCAGATCCGTCATGTTGTCTCCCTGCAGGGAGCCACCATTAAAATACATGAGTAGCTACTTCAGACTATAAAAAAAGCTGTACTTCAGACTAAAAAAAGAGAGACTAGGAAAACCAGGAGCTTGGGAAAATTCTGGTTGACTTGGCAAGACAAGACAAACTGGCAACAAACAAACAGAGAACACAGGTATAAATACACTGAGGGTAATAGGGGAGATGGGTGACACCTGGAGGGGGGTGGAGACAATCACAAGGACAGGTGGAACAGATCAGGGTGTGACAGGAACTGGAATCAAAAAGACTGGAAATCAGCCAGAAGTCAGCACACAGCTCTTGTACAGTGCATTCGGAATGTATTCAGACCCTTTTCCTTTTTTCACATTTTGCTATGTTACAGGCTTATTCTAAAATTGATTAAATATTTGTTTCTCCCCTCAATCTACACACAATACCCAATAATGACAAAAAAATCTATAATAATTAAATACATTTTCTGAAAATATATTGAAAATTCAATACGGAAAAATAACATTTACATAATCTTTCAGATCCTTTCTCAGTACTTTGTTGAAGCACCTTTGGCAGCGATTACAGCATTGAGTCTTCTTGGGTATGACGCTACAAGCTTGGCACACCTGTACTTGTGGAGTTTCTCCCATTCTTCTCTGCAGATTCTCTCAAGCTCTATCAGGTTGGATGGGAAGCGTCTCTCCAGATTTGTTTGATCGGGTTCAAGCCTCTGGCTGGGCCACTCAAGGACATTCAGAGACTTGTCTCGAAGTCACTCCTGCGTTGTCTTGGTTGTGTGCCAGTGGTGGAAAAGGTACCCAAAAGTCATACTTGAGTAAAAGTAAAGATACCTTAATGGAAAATTACACAAGTAAAAGTGATAGTCACCCAGTAAAATACTACTTGAGTAAAAGTGTGGTTTGGTTTTAAATATACTTGGTTTATTGGTTTTAAATATACTTAAGTATCAAAAGTAAATGTAATTGCTAAAAAATACTAAAGTATCGAAAGTGAAAGTATAAATCATTACATATTCCTTATATTAAGCAAACCAGACAGTATACATTTTGTAAAAAAATTTTTTAACGGATAGCCAGGGGCACACTCCAACACTCAGACATCATTTACAAACAAAGCATGTGTTTAGCCAGATCAGAGGCAGTAGGGAGAACCAGGGATGTTCTCTTGATAAGTGTGTGAATTAGACCATTTTCCTGTCCTGCTTTCAAAATGTAACGAGTACTTTTTGGTGTCAGGGAAAATGTATGGAGTAAAAAGTACATCATTTTCTTTATGAATGTAGTGAAGTGAAGGTAAAAGTTGTCAAAAATATCAATAGTATAGTAAAGTACAGATACCCCAAAAAGCTACTTAAGTAGAACTTACAAGTATTTGTACTTAAGTACTTTACACCACTGCTGTGTGCTTAGGGTCATTGTAATGCTGGATGATGAATCTTCGCCCCAGTCTGAGGTCCTGAACATTCTGGAGCAGGTTTTCATCAAGGATCTCTCTGTCCTTTGCTCCGGTCATTTTCCCCTCGATCCTGACTTGTCTCCCAGTTCCTGCCACTGAAAAATATCGCCACTGAAAAATATCCCCACAGCATGATGCTGTCACCACCATGCTTCACCGTAGGGATGGTGACAGGTTTCCTTCACACATGATGCTTGACATTCAGAGTTCAATCTTGGTTACATCAGACCAGAGAATCTTGTTTCTCATTGACTGAGAGTCCTTTAGGTGCCTTTTGGCAAATTCCAAGCAGGGTGTCATGTGCCTTTTACTGAGGAGTGGTTTCCGTCTGGCCACTTTACCATAAAGGCCTGATTGGTGGAGTGCTGCAAAGATGGATGTCCTTCTGGAAGGTTCTCCCATCTCCACAGACGAACACTGGAGCTCTGTCGGGTTCCTGGTCACCTCCCTGACTAAGGCCCTTCTCCTCCGATTGCTCAGTTTGGCCGGGCATGCAACTCTAGGAAGAGTCTTGGTGGTTCCGAAATGATTCCATTTAACCTGTTTGGCGTGCAAGCCCGACGTCAGTACACTTATGACAACAGCCAGCTCAGAGTGCAGGGCGCGAAATTCAAAATATATATTTTTTTAATATTTAACTTTCACACATTAACAAGTCCAAGACACCAGATGAAAGGTACACATCTTGTGAATCAAGCCAACATGTCCGATTTTTATTAAAATGTTTTACAGGGAAGACACAATATGTAAATCTATTAGCTAACCACGTTAGCAAAAGACACCACTATTTTCACTCCATCAGTTTTTTACTCCATCAGTAGCTATCACAATTTCGACCAAATAAAGATATAAATAGCCACTAACCAAGAAACAACTTCATCAGATGACAGTCTGATAACATATTTATTGTATAGCATATGTTTTGTTAGAAAAATGTGCATATTTCAGGTATAAATCATAGTTTACATTGCAGCTACAGTCAGAAATTGCACCGAAAGCAGACAGAAAAATTACAGACACCAACGTCAAATAACTAAATACTCATCATAAAACATTTCTGAAAAATACATAGTGTACAGCAATTGAAAGACAGGCATCTTGTGATTCCAGACAATATTTCCGATTTATCAAGTGTTTTACAGCGGAAACACAATATAGCGTTATATTAGCTTAGCACAATAGCAAACATAACAACAGCATTGATTCAAGGCAAAAATAGCTATAACGTATAAACCACCAAAATATATTAATTGTTTCACTAACCTTCTCAGAATTCTTCAGATGACAGTCCTGTAACATCATATTACACAATGCATATAGAGTTTGTTCGAAAATGTGCATATTTAGCGGCACAAATCGTGCTTAGACAATGAGAATAGTGTCCATAACGTCAAGCAATCTGTCCGGCGCCATCTTGTAAAGACACCTTTTCCTATCGAATACTATTCATAAACTTGACAAAAAAAATACAGGTTGGACAGCAATTGAAAGACAAATTAGTTCTTGATGCAATCGCTGAATTACATTTTAAAAATTAACCTTACTGCGCAATACAGGCTGCGATAACGCAAGGCTACACTTCAGGAAATGGCGTCTTATGCATTTGACATTTTTCAACAGAACAAGGAATTATCAGCATAAATAGTTCTTACTTTTCGATGAACTCCCATCAGAATCTTGGGAAATGTGTCCTTTGTCCAAAAGAATCGTTGCTAGGTTGGAGAACGTCGTCTTCAACGTTGCAATTAGCAATAAACAATAGCCATGTGGGCCAGAGATACCCAACTTCCTAAAACGTCACGAAAATAAATACCCGAAAATCGCAATATACTGACATAAACTGATATAATTA
Source organism: Salvelinus fontinalis (assembly GCF_029448725.1). Taxonomy (NCBI): domain Eukaryota; kingdom Metazoa; phylum Chordata; class Actinopteri; order Salmoniformes; family Salmonidae; genus Salvelinus; species Salvelinus fontinalis. The sequence continues at coordinate 30,265,698 of NC_074667.1, forward strand.
GGTTTAAAATAACAACATTACGATGTCTTCAACACCTATATCGAATAAAAACAGAGCCGGATATATCTAGGAGTTAATACGGGAGCTTCTAAAATGACATGCCAAGACCCTTCCTGCGTCAGAGCGAAGAGTGGAAATATGGGACACTTCGGTTCCAAGCAATTTATAACCTTTGGGACCTACGTAGAAACTCCATTTCAACTCTCCCTATTCGCTGACACCCAGTGGAAGGCGTATGCAGTGCATCTCAACCAATAAAGGACAGGCAAATTAATACATAGGTCTCAGAACAGCCAGCAAAATTCTGCATTCTGACATACACATAGGAAAATTGCTCTAAGTCCAGTTCTGTTTCACCCACAGATATAATTCAAACGGTTTTAGAAACTAGAGAGTGTTTTCTATCCAATAGTATTAATAATAATATAATAATAATAATAATAATAATATGCATATTGTACGAGCAAGAATTGAGTACGAGGCCTTTTTGAAACGGGCACCTTTTATCTGGCTACTCAATACTGCCCCTTGAGCCCAAAGAGGTTAAGAATGATGGAGGTCACTGTGTTCTTGAGGACCTTCAATGCTGCAGAAATGTTTTGGTACCCCTCCACAGATCTGTGTCTCGGCACAATCCTGTCTCGGAGCTCTGCGGACAAATCCTTCGACCTCATGGCTTGGTTTTTACTCTGACATGCACTGTCAACTGTGGGACCTTATACAGACCGGTGTGTGCCTTTCGAAATCGTGCCCAATCAATTGAATTTACCACAGGTGGACTCCAACCAAGTTGTAGAAACATCTCAAGGATGATCAATGGAAACAGGATGCACCTGAGCTCAATTTTGAGCTCATAGCAAAGGCTCATAGCAAAGGGTCTGAATGCTAATGCAAGTACGGTATTTCTGTTTTTATTTTCAATACATTTGCAAACATTTCTAAAAACCTGTTTTCTCTTTGTCATTTTGGGGATTTGTGTGTAGATTGATGAGGAACGTGTCTTATTTAATCCATTTTAGAATAAGGCTGTAACGTAACAAAATGTGGAAATAGTCAAAGGGTCTGAATACTTTCCGAATGCGCTGTATAGGGCAGGCAGGTCTGTCTTTCTGTAGCCCAGCAGTTACGAAGTTACGAGAGAAGTACATCTGGATTGCGTGTGTGCCTCTGGGTGTCAACGCATGTGCTCTAACATCAGACCACAGGCAGTTATCTATCTCTGTTTTGTGTATGACCTCATAAGCTGTGTTCTAGAGACTCAGTGCAACCACTACACATCCTCCTACATACATACTGTACACACCCAACTATCTGATATGTCTGGTGAGGATGGAGATGGTGGGAGGGTTGGCTGCGTACATATGGAGGGAAATAGGAGACTGAGGAAAGAGTGGGAGAGAGGGGAGACGGGGAGAGCATGGGGTTTGGGAGTGTCTGGGCAGGGAGATAGGTATCACCCGGCCTGAGAGAGAGTGGAGAAGGAGAGAGGGAAGGGAGGGAGGGAAAGAGACAGAGAGCGAGCGAGCGAGAGAGAGAGAGAGAGAGGGGAAAGAGAGAGTTTTTAATTTAAGCAGATAGCCATGACCTCCCTTGTTCACTGTCTGCCTGGAGGAATCCTATGGACTTTGTCCTCCCACATTCACCAGGTTTGGTTTGGCTCTCTCTCAGCGTGTACCACTGTACCACTGTAGACTGTTCTTCTTTATGACTTTGCCCTCTAGCTCCCTGTCTCATGTAATCACAAGGTTGATGGTTCAAGTCCTGCTTGAAAATGAGCCTGGAAAAGACAGTTTCTGTACTCAAATTTTAGGAATGTTGTTGTTGTGAAAAGTGAATATTACTGCCTGCTACTGTTGCTCTAGACTCATGTGGCTGTTTGGCGGAGTGATTTAGCCCGACTGCTAAGTAGTCAATTAACGGTACCTGAACTATCTGCACTCCATCTTGCACTGACCCTACGCACATTCACTACACTATTGATACACAACATATGCACACCCACTACATTGACACTCCCACACAAGCCCATACACTACATACACACGCACGCACGCACACACACACAAACACACATACACACACATTACTCACGAACACACACTTTTACACGCATGATTTGCTGCTGCTATTCTGTTCTTTATTTTAGTCTTATTATTATCTATCCTGATGCCGAGTCACTGTCCTGATGCCGCCTTCAGTACTTATCTACCTCAAATACTTTGTACCTCTATACATTGATCTGGTACTGGTACTCCCTGTATATAGCTCCATTCTTGAGTATTTCATTTTATTCCTCTTGTGTTACAATTTTTATTCATATTATTATATTTCAACTCTGCATCGTTGGGAAGGGCTCGGAAGCAAGCATTTCACGGTAAAGTCTACACCAGTTGTATTCGGCGCGTTTGACAATTAAACTAGAATATATCAATTGATTTTGATATATTCTAGTGGTTAGTTGGCTCTCACAGGCTGCCTGCTGGTGAAAATACAGATTTTGCTACAGAGAGAACCTGGCCAAGAGACTATGGAAGGTTTCCTCATTTCCTTCTTCTCTTTATGGAAAAGCCATCAGCCAGCCAGTGTGTGTGTATGCGTGCGTGTGCATGTGTGTGTGTGTAACAGTGCATGTGTGCTTGTCTATGTAAGTGCGCGTGTGTGTCTATGTGTGTGTGTGTGCGATAGTGTGTGTGTAGTACTCTAGAATGGTATGTGCTACCTGTCGGCTCAGTCTGTCCTGACAAGTCACAGCTCAGTCAATGTTTTTCAAATATCTTTCTGAAACAGGTTTCTCATTCATTCAATTTTAAATCAGAGTGCCAAACCTATTTCGTAACAAATGTTATTGAAGAACAATACCATCATGGGCCCAACGTTCTGTTATGACGGAAAATATGAGACAAATGATTTCAAAACCTTATATAAAGTTATTCAATCTTCTTGTTTTCTCATCAAGCTTTCCCTCAATGACATTACAAGCTTATACCTAAACATATTATTGTAGTGCTAAGGAATCAGATATCACAATAATATTCCCCTATTTTGTCCCCTATTAACAATCCCCTATTTTAGCTCCCTCTCTCAGTCCCCTAATAGCAGTGCCCATAATAGTTCCCATTTTAGTCTCCACTTATTGTTGTAAGTCATGGCTAACCTGGGTGGCATTATGTCAGACCTATGGTTACACAGCTCCCCTGAGGATACTGTCATGTAAAACCCGGTGGTTCTCCCTCTGGCAACATACACAGAAAAAACATGCCTGGATGACACTAATAGGTAGGGGAAAGTGTTCACACATGTGTCCGTGTGCACACACAGTTGCACACACAAACACTTTGGAACTGATGGTCTTATGACATCTGTTTGTGCTAGGGGGCGCTACTGCTGTGTTCTTCTCTCTCTCAGTCCCCACATCACCTCTCCTTCTCTCCCTCAGTCCTCCCAACCTCCCTTTCTCCCTCAATCCCCCACAAGATCCCGCTCTTCCAGTCCCTCCCCCTCTCCAACCCTCCCTTCTACTCTCTGTCCCCACTGCCTCCCTCTTCTCTACACCCCTCCCTCTTCTCTACACTCCTCCCTCTCCCCCCATCTCTCCTACTGCGTTATTTTCTTTCTCTCGGCCCCCATAACTTCCAGCAGTAACCCTGGAATCTTTCCACTGTACTCAGCTGAGATGCATCCCGAAATGCCCAAAAGATGCACACACACACACACACACACACACACACACACACACACACACACACACACACACACACACACACACACACACACACACACACACACACACACACACACACACACACACACACACACACACACACACACACACACACACACACACACACACACACAAAGCTTTGGGCTGTAGCCTAATCACATAGATTGGCCCTTTTTCATATTGATAAAGTACAGTGTGTGCAGATAAAGGATTGACCAAAGACCATGTGATCCTGACGGCATGCAGCCTTTGAAAACTTTGCCGGATTATAATTCAAACCCTATGCCCTGATATCAGACCTATACTTTCCCTCATCCTTTTGATCCTTCTCCCCCCCCCTGTTGAATAACATGTTTCCACCAAATGTTGCAGGCTAAACAGTTACTATAGGGTGTTGTGTCTGAGTGGAATGAGGGAGAGAGGGAGAAGAGGGAGAGAGGGAAGAGAAGGAGAAGAGAAAGAGGAAGAGAGGGAGAAGAGAAAGTGGGAGAGAGGGAGAGAAGGAGAGAGGGTGAGAAGGAGAGAGGGAAGAGAATGAGAAGAGAAAGAGGGAGAGAGGGAGAAGAGAAAGCGGGAGAGAGGGAAGAATATGGAGGATGTCTAAGGCCTGGGCTGTATGCCTCAGGAATGTATTTGGCAGTGGGTAAATACTGTAGGTAGCCTGAACACACACACACACGCTCACGACCATCCAGTGCCACATGCTCATCGGTGCAGACAGTGAACCACTACTACTGTCTACTGCTACTGTACACGGAACCACAGCTCAGGAATCCTAACAACCACAAACCTGAACCCATAAAGAAGGTATGTGTGTTTTGTCTGTGTCCTTCATGTACATGTGGTGTTTGTGAATGTTTTTGTGAGTGTTCAGTGAGATTTACTGGAAAATAAATGCGTTGATTAATATACTGGCAAATGTATAATTGCAGTTACTGCAGGCTACAAATGTCTGTGTCTTATGTTGTTACTGACAGGCAGAATAATGTTGATGTGTATGACTGTGCTATAATCCAATCTGCCCCTAACTCAATGAGAGAAGTGTTTATCATGTGACTGTGAATGTTAATGTTACCATTCTGAAGTCCAGTTGACTTACAGTTTAAGTACACCCTGATGATGCAGTCTCTGTCATCTATGCGCGTGCATGCACATTTTGTGCATTTGTATTTTGTCTGTGTGTGCGCGCCTGCCTGCCTGTGTGCATGTGTGCGTGCGTGTGTCTGTGAATATGTGCATGTGTGACATTTTTGTCCACTGTGTATTATTAAGTTTGCAGCTGTGCATGTGGAAAAATATGGATACACATTCCTCTCTCTCTCCAACACAGATGTGTGTCTGCAACTTACAGTAACAAATGGCAGGAGGGCAAACTCATGCCTCAATTCCTCAGCTGTATTTTAAGGTATTAAGATGTTAATTAAGCAAAGAAAGTTAGTCGCTGTCTCACACTGTGACGTCACCTAGTCAAACGACTCTCCAGGAGTGACAAGTTACAGTAGCTTCTAGCCCTAAAAGTGTCTATGGCTCAGAGTGTTTCGAATTGTTGCGAAAAAGCCTTGAGGCCGATACGTAAAGCTCAATAAAGAGGAGTGATACTAGCAAGAGCACTGTGTGGGTTTCTTCTTTTTTCTCATCGAATTGTTGTGATCGAATCCTGTGTTTCGGATCCTGCGATGGAATTATCCAAGTGGCTGTGTTGCGCTGGTTCTTCGTGTTTCTATATAGATAAGCAATATATAACAACTATTATCACTATCCCCAGGTTGTCTTACTGTATCTCCATGGCTGTACAAGTGTCGGTGCTGTCCCTAGTCCTCAGTCTAGCCCTGGGCCTGATGCTGAGTGTCTGCAGGCCTGTGTGTGGCACCCCAGGGTCATTCCAGGACCTGGACTATGGAGGGGTTCCTCTCTGGATCAACCGTCTTCTGGGGGAACCCTCTGTATTCAGCCTGAGGGGTCGAATGGACCGGGCATGGTACAAATAAAACATTGATACATCAAATTGCTGTAACAACAGTCTGAAGTTCATGGTACTTTAAATTATTCCTAAATGAAAAGCTGGTGCGTCGGGATTGGGTAATGTTTAAACATCATTCAAAGGAAGGTTCACACACTTTTGTGCTTGCAAAGTATCACATGTATTTCCTACTTTATTTACATATGTAATATCTGAGTAAAGACCTATTTATCTGTGTGTGATCCAGGTACAGAGCCAACAACCCCCAGTCCTGCCCTGACCTGTGTGACTGTCCTATCCAGTGGCCCTCAGCTCTGTACTGTGACCACAGAGACCTGGGAGAGCTGCCGGACAGCATGCTTTACAATACACAATACCTGTTCCTGCAGGTAATACACACCACATGCAAGCACATGCACAAAGGGGTCTGAGACACCTGTCTGAAAGACTGCCAGGTACCACACGGTTCCCATACAGGTGTAGGATCTTAATTTGAGCCAATAATCCTGCAGCAACAGAAAATGTTAATTATTATGTAGATGATAAGTAATGGACATTTTTTGTAGGGGTTAGATACATTTTTCGTTTGAGCAAATCAAATCTGACATTTTAAAGTGGAAATTACAAACTTTAGAAGTCTTATTAAACCTTGAATACACTGCTGTACTGTAAAATTCTCAGCAACAACATTAAGATCCTACATCTATAGCTAACACACAGCTCATGTGTGCGTGTGTTTTCTCAGGGCAACAACATCTCGTCCCTGCCCTCCTCCTCTCTCACCAACTCCTCAGGACTCCGCTGGCTCATCCTGGATGATAACCGTCTGCAGACGGACGGGCTGCAGACCTCCACGCTGCAGAACCTGACCCGGCTCCAATACCTGTTCCTCAACCACAACAAGCTGACCGTCGTGCCCTCTGGCCTGCCCAGGAGCCTGCGGCAGCTCCGACTGGCTCACAACCTCATCACCAGCATCTCCCCAGGAACCTTTGGGAATTTACATAATCTTACAATACTGCTACTGCAGGGGAATAGGTTCAACGTGATTACAGAGACTGACTTCACAGGTAAGTGTTTTAAGTCAAAACATATGACACCTTTTCTGAAATATGTTAAAAATAACAGCCTCAAAGGCAACAGCTCTGAACATGCTTGTTCTGGTACCCTCTCTCCCATCCTCCCTCTCTCTCTCCCCCTCTTCCTCTCCCTCCACCTCTCCCTCCTCCCCCACCAGGCCTGGTGTCTCTTAACCTGTTGAACCTGAGCGAGAACCTCTTCTCCTCCTTCCCCTCCCACCTTCCTCCCTCCATCCAGCAGCTCTACCTCTCCAACAACTCTCTGTCTGGCCTGGGGGAGGAAAGTCTACAGGGCTTCACTAATCTCAGGTAACACACACACGTACAGATGCAAGCATGCAAACACACACACACACACACACACACACACACACACACACACACACACACACACACACACACACACACACACACACACACACACACACACACACACACACACACACACACACAAACACACATTATTTCAGTCTGATATGCATCACACCTCTCTGATATTATCACAAATTGTAGTTATTTTGTTCTCTAATATTGAAAGTTACTCTGGATAAGAATATGTGGCTTTAATGTAAATGTAATGTAATGTTCTGTGTGTGTGTGTGTGCGTGTGTGTGTGTGTGTGTGTGTGTGTGTGTGTGTGTGTGTGTGTGTGTGTGTGTGCGTGCGTGCGTGCGTGCGTGCGTGCGTGCGTGCCTGCGTGCGTGCGTGTGTGTGTGCATGCGTGCGCTTGCGTGTGTAGGTACCTGCGTCTGAGCCACTGTGGTCTAGTGAGCCCTTCCCTCCACCCCCAATCCTTCAACCTGTCTTCCCTTGTGGAGCTGGATCTCTCTTACAACAAGCTGACAACCATCCCCCTGGTTCCCCTCACACTACAGTACCTATACTTGGAGGCCAACCGCATACAAGGTAAGACTACACATACACTTCCACACACACACACACACACACACACACACACACACACACACACACACACACACACACACACACACACACACACACACACACACACACACACACACACACACACACACACACACACACACACACACACACACACACAGACAATGAGAGACTAAACACACTGGGGCTGAATGGACAGGCAGGGCTTGGAGGGAAATTAAGTTAACTCTAAGGAGTGGAGAAAACATCTGTGAAGGGTTGACCAGGGGAGTAAGATCCAGCCAGGTCACCCGTGAAACAAGTCAGTATTCGACGTACATCCATGTTGAAGGACGTAGGGAGATGATGTGGAAACTGGCCACTAGGGGCGTAAGCATCTTTTGTACGAATCCAGCGATCGAAAGTTGTTTTTGAGATTTTTGTTTTAAGCCTATCCCAAACCTTAAAACTTACCTTAACCATTCAGAGTTAATGCATAACCTTAAGATTTTGGAGTTAATGCTTAAACTTAACCCTAAACTTAACATTTTGAGTTCATGCCTAAACTTAACCTTAAACACTTCAAAATGTGACGTTTGGAACAACTGCGGAATTTGACGTTTGAGAAACATGGATGAACGTCTAATTCTGACATGAGACTGTGAGAGCTAGATGGTAAGATCAGCCAAATATCATGCTCTTTCCATCTCTCTCTGAGAAAAACAATCCTCGTGTTCTGCCTCCAAATATTTCCAAATGACGAAGCTGGTCGAATTATGAACTCCTGAATGCTTCTCTTGGACTGCAAATCAGCACATGAAGAGTGGATGTAACTTCCTGCCTGGTTCTCAATCAGGGACAGCTGTCTATCGTTGTCTCTGATTGGGAATCATACTTAGGCAGCCTTTTTTCCTTTTGGTAGTTGTGGGTAGTTGTCTTCGTTTGTGCATGTATAGCCTTACGGAGCTTCGCGTTCATTTTTGTTGTATTATTGTTTTGTTGGCGACATTTGCAAAATAAAGAAAAATGTACGCTTACCACGCTGCACCTTGGTCCACTCCATACGACGAACGTGACAGTAAGGTCCTTCAGTCAAGCAGTGAAGCTCAATTTCAACGACAAAGAACAGGGAGAATGGCACCTATTGGTAGATGGGTAAAACATTTAAAAAACAGAGAGTAGGGAGGTTTCCATTGACCCAAGTTTATTAGACAAAAGCAATGTGTAATCGAGATGGCACATATAGGTGAGCATTTTCTAAAGATCAACAACATTTTTATCCATTCGACAGGGGTGGATTTTTCTTTGGAAAACTTTCTTTATTGCAACAAATGATGATGGAAACTGTTTTTCGATGAAATGATGATTGCCAAATAATTTTGAAGATACACGCGGCACGTGATGTCAACACAAGCTCCACTCCACATTTCATTCTAAATGCCTGCTAAATAAAAAATTTAACTATAAAAAGAATGTTTCTTTGCGGGATTCTTGTTCTGACTTTCAAGAATGGTTGAATTGCTTCAAATAGCTTTTCTGGTTGGCTGGATGCAAGTTTCACCATCCAATTATTACCGTGCAAGTTTCACAATGGCACGGACCGTGGCAATATTGTGGCACATTATATTGCATACTAGTCTATTCTTGAATTCTATCCCATGCTGGCTTTCATCGGCTACCTGAGACATGAAACAGATAGATTGAAGGGCATACAGGCTCTTGCCAATTTATTAATGCACAATATGCCTAAATGGGTAGTGGAAACACTAAAGTTTTATTCAACATCATTACGTCCAGCTGTGATGTTATTACATCCAGCTGTTTATATCGACACAAGATAGATAAATGGAAATGCACCCTAGCAGGCATTTGTCACATCAATTTTCCATGCAAACTTTCTAAATGTCGACAAAAAAATCAAGGGACAAGTTAATGGAAACATACTGTATCTACTGAATGTCCCTTTGAGCATGGTGAAGTTATTATTGCACTCCAATTGCATTGGTGTATTAATACACTCAGTCACTATAAAGATACAGGCATTCTTCCTAACTCAGTTTACGGAGAGGAGTAAAACAAATCAGGGATTTCACCATGAGACCATTGGTGATTTTAAACCAGTTAGAGTTAAATGGCTGTGATAGGAGAAAACTGAGGATAGATCAACAACATTGTATTTACACCACCACACTAATCTAAATGACAGTGAAAAGAAGGAATGCTTGTCATTGGCAAGGACTAGGGAATAGAGCTAAGCACAGGCAAAGTTCTAGAGGAAAACCTGGTTCAGTATGATTTCCAAAAGACACTGGGTGTAACGGTTTTTGTCGTCTGAAGAAGAGGAATCGGACCAAAGCGCAGCGTGGTAAGTGTTCATGGTTTTTTTATTGAAAACTGAACACTATAACAATAACAAAAAATAATAAATGAAACCGAAACAGTCCTGTAAGGTGCAAAACACTAAACAGAAAATAACTACCCACAAAAACCATTTGGGAAAAGCTACCTAAGTATGGTTCTCAATCAGAGACAACTATAGACAGCTGCCTCTGATTGAGAACCACACCCGGCCAAACACAAAGAAATACAAAACATAGAAAATGAACATATAATGCCCACCCAAATCACACCCTGACCAAACCAAAATAGACACTCTCTACGGTCAGGGCGTGACACTGGGAGACAAAGACACCTTTCAGCAGGACAAAACTATACACTGGAGTTACTTACCAAGATGATATTGAATGTTCCCGAGTGGCCTAGTTACAGTTTTGACTTAAATCGGCTTGAAAATCTATGTCAAGACTTGGAAATGTATGTCTAGCAAAGATCAACAACCAACTTGACAGAGCTTGAAGATTTTTTTAAAGATTGTGTGATCCAGGTTTGCAAAGCTCTTAGAGACTTACACAGAACCCAAACCGGCTGCTCGCGTGCGCCATCGTGCATAAATGTATTTTGTCCCAACCACACTAAACACGATCACAACATGCAGGTTAAAATATGAACCAATTACATTAATTTGGGGAAAGGTCAAAAAGCATTAAACATTTATGGCGATTTATCTAGCTAGCTTGCACTTGCTATATAATTTGTCCTATTTAGCTTGCTTGCTGTTGCTATCTAATTTGTAATGGGACATAAACATTGAGTTGTTATTCTACCTGAAATGCACAAGGTCATCTACACCGACAATTAATCCACACATAAAACGGTCAACCGAATCGTTTCTAGTCATCTCTCCTCCTTTCCGGCTTTTTCTTCTCTTGATTTTATATTGATTTTATATTGATTGGCAACTTTCATAAATTAGGTGCATTACTGCCACCGACCTCATTCGTCTTTCAGTCACCCATGTGGGTATAACCAATGAGGAGATGGCACGTGGGTACCTGCTTCTATTAACCAATGAGGATATGTGAGAGGCAGGACTTGTAGCGCGATCTGCATCACAATTAGAACTGACTTCTATTTTAGCCCTTGGCAACGTAGACACTCGTTGGCGCGCATAAGCAGTATGGGTGCAATAATTGAATAATATACATTTCTACATTTATTTTGCAATGCTCTCGCACGCGATGCGGGCGGTGTAGTCAGGGTATTACCCAGAAAGACAGCTTCCAAAGGTGATTCAAACATGTATTCACTCAAGAGGTCGAATACTTCTCTAATTAAGATACTTCAGTGTTTCATTTTCCATTAACAACATTTAAAAAAATGTCTTCAACTTTGACATTACAGAGTATTTTTTTGTCAATCATTGACAAAAAATTGCACTTTGTAACACAACAAAATGTGGAAAAAGTCGACGGGTGTGAATACGTTCTGTAGGCTCTGTAGATGAACAGACAGAGAGGCGGGGTTAGAGACACAGAAATAAAAAGAGAGCGAGAAAGCAAGAAAAATAAAAATGGAGTGCGAGCTTGTTTTCCGCAAGGCTCTCCAGCAGACATGAGTCAGCACTATAACCTGGTATGTGTGTCTGGTCTGGTCTGACAGAGAGCTAAACACAAGCCATTCACTGAGAGAAAAATACTCACCTCACTGTCTAGCATCCTGACAGCTAGCTACTGCTGTCTACCCTCTGCCAAACGTACCCTTCTGCCAATAGCTCTAGGCAGGAACAGGAGGTAGGAGATTATGTTTTCTCTCCTCCTCTTTTTTAAGATAGCTGTAGCCGCTTTTTGGATTGGCATCAACTACTGTAGCATGTTGTGGTTTCTGCTCCTAATAGAATAGGATACTGAAGCTGTATCCAGCTTCTGATCAGGCAAATCCTTCTCATACAGTCTGCTATTTCAGGAACAATGATGGCAGTACACTCAAAATACTGTGACAACACTCAATTGGAGAAACTGGGTTTAAGTTATGTTCACATATGGTGAAAATATACTTTGTGAAGTAAGAGCATATGAGTGGGAATGTCATTGCTGGGTATAGGGCTAGAGTGCATGTAAAAACCATACTGTCCTCTGTTTTCTTTGTCCTCTCTATCCTTTCTATCCTCTCTGTCATTGCTCTGCTCTTTGTCCTCTGCAGAGTTTAACATCTCTAGTTTCTGTCGGGAGGTGGGTCCTCTGTCGTACTCCAGGATGAGGATCCTTCGTCTGGACGGCAACAAGATGTCCTATCATCTACTACCACCTGAATGGGTCTACTGCCTCCGAGTCCTGCACCACATATACATCTAACCCTGACCTCGGACCTCTAACCCCCTGACCCAGCCACAACCCTGCTTTGAAGCTTACCTGGAAAGATTCTGTCAAGATTCCACAGGTCCGAACATTCAGAAATTAACACACACACACATGCACACAAGTACGTCATTCAAACGCACATCCTTCAAACACACCTCACTCATGCCCACTCGGACGCACGTTTGGACACACACAAACGCAAGCAAATGCTTACATGGTCTCAGAACAGGACTCAATACAAGACTCAATACATTTAATTTTTTAAGTCATTTTTTATCCTCCAGGAGTAGAGCTGAGGCTCATTTAACATTGTTTTGCTAGTCTCACTGTAACCACTTCATACTGTGACACATAGTCTGATCAGTGTATGAAGCACGTATTCATTAAAATCATCCACAAACATCACCCACCAAGGCTTGTTAATACATCACAGTACTGTAGTCAGCTTGGAGTTGAAATGATCCAACACAAATGTATAAATGGGCACATTGTATGTGTTTTGTTATTGTAAAGTTTTAGAATATTCTCTATGTTTTGCTAAGGTCAAATGATGTGCTTTATTGGATGTATGACTGTAATGCATCGTTTTTGCATATGAACAGAACAATAAAATATACACCACTATGAATTGTTTTTACTGTCGTTCTTTCTCAACTAATGTTTTAGAATAGACACTAGTGATGTAGACATGAAATAATCTCTGTTTCATATAACACAAAACCTTTGTCAATCCAGAGCATTAGTCTCTATAAGCCTAGATTAGTCTCATTAGTCTAGATCCTGGTCCTGTTGCTCTACGGGTAGCTAGCTCTCTGTATGAGAGACACAAAAACATACCTTCACTATGAACACAGCCCATAATGGCCTGCTGTTATATTCATGGAAACACACGGTTTGTCATTCCTGAATATCAGTTTCATGGACCTAGAAATCACACATAATATAACCCTGTCCCTAGACACACATTAATAATCAAATCAAATTTCAAATCAAATGTATTTATATAGCCCTTCTTACATCAGCTGATATCTCAAAGTGCTGTACAGAAACCCAGCCTAAAACCCCAAACAGCAAGCAATGCAGGTGTAGAAGCACGGTGGCTAGGAAAAACTCCCTAGAAAGGCCAAAACCTAGGAAGAAACCTAGAGAGGAACCAGGCTTTGATGGGTGGCCAGCCCTCTTCTGGCTGTTCCGGGTGGAGATTATAACAGAACATGGCCAAGATGTTCAAATGTTCATAAATGACCAGCATGGTCAAATAATAATAATCACAGTAGTTGTCGAGGGTGCAGCAAGTCAGCACCTCAGGAGTAAATGTCAGTTGGCTTTTCATAGTCGATCATTAAGAGTATCTCTACCGCTCCTGCTGTCTCTAGAGAGTTGAAAACAGCAGGTCTGGGACAGGTAGCACGTACGGTGAACAGGTCAGGGTTCCATAGCCGCAGGCAGAACAGTTGAAACTGGAGCAGCAGCACGGCCAGGTGGACTGGGGACAGCAAGGAGTCAGTGTAACGCTCGTCTTCCTCCTCGTCTGAGGAGGAGCAAGGATCGGACCAAAGCGCAGCGTGGTTTGAATACATATTTTAATTAAAGCAACGAAGACAAAAAACACTAGACAAAAATACAAAACAATAAACGATGTGAACAAACGAATGAAAACAGTACCGTGTGGCAAACAAACACAAACACGGCAACAATCACCCACAAACAAACATTGAAAACAGCCTAACTTAATATGGTTCCCAATCAGAGACAATGACAAACACCTGCCTCTGATTGAGAACCATATTAGGCCAAACGAACAAACCTAAACATAGAAACAAATAACATAGACTGCCCACCCCAACTCATGCCCTGACCATACTAAATAAAGACAAAACAAGGGAAATAAGGTCAGGAACGTGACAGTCAGGTAGTCCTGAGGCATGGTCCTAGGGCTCAGGTCCTCCGAGAGAGAGAAAGAAAGAGAGAAAGAGAGAATTAGAGAGAGCATGCTTAAATTCACACAGGACACCGGATAAGACAGGAGAAGTACTCCAGATATAACAAACTGACCCTAGCCCCCCGACACATAAACTACTGCAGCATAAATACTGGAGGCTGAGACAAGAGGGGTCAGGAGACACTGTGGCCCCATCCGATGATACCCCCGGACAGGGCCAAACAGGAAGGATATAACCCCACCCACTTTGCCAAAGCACAGCCCCCACAGCACTAGAGGGATATCTTCAACCACCAACTTACCATCCTGAGACAAGGCCGAGTATAGCCCACAAAGATCTCCACCACGGCACAACCCAAGGGGGGGGGGGGGGGGCGCCAACCCAGACAGGAAGATCACGTCAGTGACTCAACCAACTCAAGTGACGCACCCCTCCTAGGGACGGCATGAAAGAGCACCAGTAAGCCAGTGACTCAGCCCCTGTAATAGGGTTAGAGGCAGTGAATCCCAGTGGAGAGAGGGGTACCGGCCAGGCAGAGACAGCAAGGGCGGTTCGTTGCTCCAGAGCCTTTCCATTCACCGTTCCGTTCACTCCTGGGCCAGACTACAATCAATCATATGACTCACTGAAGAGATGAGTCTTCAGTAAAGACTTAAAAGTTGAGACCGAGTCTGCGTCTCTCACATGGGTAGGCAGACCATTCCATAAAAATTGAGATCTATAGGAGAAAGCCCAGCCTCCAGCTGTTTGCTTAGAAATTCTAGGGAAAATTAGGAGGCCTGCGTCTTGTGACCAATGACCAATGACTTTTCCATACCTCTAAACCTTTTGGGGAAAGTGTGTGTGCGTGTGCATGTGCACGTGTGTGTACATATGTCAATACTTACATTTTACCGGTGACATTGCACATTGTAGACCCAGCCGTTCAGGGGGTACTAAATCTCGACCAACAGCATACATGCAATGGAAACTGTGGCTGAATGTGTGTCTGTGTGACTGTGTGTGTATGTCTGTGTCTCTAAGTGTGTTTATGGAAAACCTGTGATAAATGGCTAGATTGATTTTTTAGGGCAGATGCCAATACCAATTTTTGAGGTTACATTTTCAGATCAAACAATACATTTGACTTTGTTTTTACCAATCTAACTACATACCAAAATAATAGTAATACTTGTATTTGAATGGTAAATATCTTAATAAACTGGGTAAATCAAGATGGCATAGGCCTACTCACAATACAGGTGAATGCATATTCAATAGGAGTGTGTGCATGCATTGAGTTCTTGAGCATTTCTCCTGGTCAGTGGAGTCTATGGTGCTACAGATGACAAGCAATCAGTTGCCCTTCCATTTGGGACTTATATTAGCCTACTGATCAACAACATTTGCATAGCAGGATCTATCATGGTCCACACACCAATGCAATCATGAAGAGGACACGACATCCCCTCTTCCCCCTCAGGAGAATGAAAAGATTTGTCATGGGCCCTCAGATCCTCAAAAGGTTCTACGGCTGCATCATTGAGAGCATCTTGACTGGCTGCATCATTGCTTGGTATGGCTACTGCTTGGCATCCGACCGCAAGGCGCTACAAAGTGTAGTGTTTACAGCCCAGTACATCACTGGGGCCAAGCTGCCTGCCTTCCAGGACCTCTGTATCAGGCCATGTCAGAGTAAGGCCGTAAAAATGGTTAAAGACTCCAGCCACCCAAGTCACAGACTGTTCTCTCAGCTACCGCATGGCCATGAACAGCTTCTACACCCAAGCCATAAGACTGCTAAATAGTTAGTTAAATAGTTAACCAAATAGCTAGCCGGACTATCTGCATTGACCATTTTGCACTAACGTTTTTGTCTCATCACATACACTGCTGCTACGCTTTATTATCTGTCACTTTATTCCTAGTTATATGTATATATCTACCTCAATTACCTCGTACCCTTGTACATCGACTCGGTACTGGTACCCAAGTTATTGCTGCTATTGTGTATTTATTACTACGTGTTTAACTTTTCTATTATCTCTCTATTTTCTTTCTCTCGGCATTGTTGGGGAAGGGCCATCAGTAAGCATTTCACTGTTAGTCTACACCTGTCCTTTACGAAGTACAGTATATCATGAATACAAATATATTTTATTTGAAGCAACCTAATATGTTCTTTCATAAAAAAATGTGCGCTGTCTCTTTAACACTTTAATAATGGTGCAGATCCGGACACTCCTCTATCACATACAACAGTTCGACAAGAAAGAGAAAGTCATTTAACACATTGAACATTTTGGGAGAAAATCAGCTTGCTTTGGGTTATGGTTTGCATATTATAACAAATAAAGTTTTAGGGTAGTAAACTGACATTAGCTTTAGCTGTAAGCTAGCTAGCTAGCTAGCAAAGTTAGCTTTCTGTGACTGAATGTAACATATTTTGCTAGCTAACTAGCAAGCTACCAGTATATTGTTTTGTAAAATGGTGTAACCTGTATAAGGACATTGTTTTGCCAAACAGTAAATGAATGAACATTTTCAATATGTCTACATGCCGTGTGTCATTATACAAGTGTGCTTATTAAACTAAATAACAGTGCCTTCAGAAAGTATTCATACCCCTTGACTTATTCCACATTTTGCCGTGTTACAGCCTGAATTCAAAATGGATTAAATAGATTATTTTTCACCCATCTACACACTTTACCCCATAATGACAAAGTGAAAACATGTTTTAAGAAATATTTAGAGTTGTATTGAAAATGAAATACAGAAATATCTATTTTACATAAGTATTCAACCCCATGAGTCAATACATGTTAGAATCACCTTTGGCAGAGCTTACAACTGTGTTTTTGTTATAGTCTCTAAGAGCTTTCCACACCTAAATTGTGCAACATTTGCCCATTACTCTTTTTTTAAATTATTCAAGATCTGTCAAATTGGTTGTTTATCATTGCTAGACAACCATTTTCAGGTCTTGCCATAGATTATCAAGTAGATTTAAGTCAAAATTGTAACTCGGCCATTCAGAAACATTCATTGTCTTCTTGGTAAGCAACTCCAGTGTAGATTTTGCCTTGTGTTTTACGTTATTGTCCTACTGAAAGGTGAATTCATCTCCCAGTGTCAGGTGGAAAGCAGACTGATCCAGGTTTTCCTCTAGGATTTTGCCTGTGCTTAGCTTCATTCCACTTGTTTTTTATTCTAAAAAACTCTCCAGTCCTTAACAATTACAAGCATACCCAAAACATGATGAAGCCACCACTATGCTTGAACACATGGAGAGTGGTACTCAAGACCAAAAAGTTAATTGCTTTGTCAGATTTTTGCAGTATTACTTTAGGGCCTTGTTGCAAACAGTTTTGGAATATTTTTATTCAGTAGAAGCTTCCTTCTTTTCACTCTGTCAATTAGGTTAGTTTTGTGGAGTAACTACAACGTTGATCCGTCCTCAGTTTTCTCCTGTCACAGCCACTACACTGTAACTGTTTTAAACTCACCATTGGCCTCAGGGTGAAATCCTTGAGCTGTTTACTTCCTCACCAGCAACTGAGTTAGAAAAGACGCCTGTATATTAGTAGTAACTGGGTGTATTGATACACCATCCAAAGTGTAATTAATAACTTCACCATACAGAGAGGGATATTCAATGTCTGCTTTTGTTTTTTTTACCCATCTACCAATAGGTGCCCTTCTTTGCAAAGCATTGGAAACCCTCCCTGGTCTTTGGGGTTGAATCTGTGTTTGAAAATGACTACTCGACAGATGGACCTTACAGAGCATTTAATGTGTGGGGTACAGAGATGAGGTAGTCAAAAATTCAAAAATCATATTGAACACTATTAATGCACACAGAGTCCATGCAATTTACTCCTGAACTTATTTAAGCTTGCCATAAGAAAGGGGTTGAATACTTTTTGACTCAAGACATTCAACACATCACACAAGCCACCGGCCATAAAAGCCTGTGGCTCCATCCCAAATGCCATGCAGTTTTCTACATAGATCACCACTTTTGAGCAGAGCCCTATAAAATGTCGTGCCAGCGGTGACTGCACTCTAGCAGGGATTAAGTCATGGTGAGGAGGGAGGAAGGCTGTGTAAGGAAACTCTCTGATTCCATCATGGTCCTGGACACATTTTTGTACACACTCCCTAAAACACAACATCACCACAGTTACATTACACTGACTTTCCACATCTCAACTCTCCTGTTGTTCGCGTCAGGACGCAGGCATATTTCCATCAAGTTTATGACCTGGTGATGTTGGAGTGTATTGAGGCCTTGCTTTGCTGTCCTATGTGTTGTAGAGTTACTTAATGTTAAGATACTGGCCGTGTCTGAAATCTGGCTTGCCTACTACTTACATAAACTGCATACTGTGTATTAATGGTACTACAAACTATTTAGAACGTACTGTTTAGTAAAAATGAGCAACAAATCACAGCATTTCATCCTACTGAGAATACGTCATATCATTGCGCAATTGTATGGATTTCCTGCCATTCTTTTGTTTTGGTACAGCACGTCCCCTCAACTGATTATCAACTGTTGTCAGACACACGGGTGCAGCGAACTCTACTAGATGAAAAGCTGAAATCAGTATGACAATCTGGCATTGAAAGGATACTGATTTTTTTAAAATTTACAACGCACGTACGGGTATTCGAACACTGGACCTATACCAGGGACCGGTTTGCAGCCTCCTCTGTTTTCTGGTTCAGAGCGGAGGTATATTCCACACAGCCTGTATCTGCATTCCCTGGCCCTGTAGTGTTAGAGTGTTCAGAGCCCTGGCTTATATTTAGCTGTTCTCTGGGTTGCAGTTAGTGAATGGTAAGCCCCTGTCTCCCTGGCCTGGAACCATCTCTGTCTGTTCTTCTATTTGCAGCGCTACTCCCTCCCTCTGTTGTGTGAGTCAGTTTATGGCTCTGGCCTGTAGTGTTGGTCTATTTAGTATCCTGTGTTAGCTGTTCTCTCTGTTGTACTGTTGGTGTATAAGCCCCAGCAGCTCACTCTCTACCGCCGCTTTGCTCACCTCCCCACCTTCCTTACCCCAGACACCTGAGCCCTCCCTCACCCCAATCCCACTTTTTTCCCTTCTCCAAGCCCTCCCTTCATCCTCTCACCCCGTCCCTCCATCCTCCTAGCCTTGCCTGGCCTCTGCATTTCCCATCCTCTGAGCCCTTAAGGCAGCAGGGCGGATCCCTTGTGGACACTTAAGACAGGGGAAGGAGTGTACCAATAGGAAATTAATGAACCAGGGGGAGGGGGGATGGACAAAGCACATGACTTTAGAATCAATTACAGTTATGCTGTTACTCTTCAGAACCAAACACAGCTCTACCATTCCCAAATTCAGCTTTGGAAAACTTAGACACTCAGCTCTGACTTGCCTCTCAATAAACCAGCTCCCCAGTGTTGAACATTTTCGAAAAGTGAACACGGGGATGTAGTGGAGAGCCAACACGCATAAACGTTAGCATTTATGCCACTTGCCACATGTAATTTTCGACCAGTGTTCAATGCTGACCTGCTTTATTTTACCACTGCTTGTAACACACTGTACCTGTTAACAACCTGCTTTACACTGGGCGGGAAGTGAGCTTTATTTGCCACTTAATGAGCTCTTAATGATACTGTCTGCTCGTGTTTCAGGCCTCCCTGCTAGACACTGCTGTGTGTGTGTATACAGATTTATAGGCTTGTTTACAAGGCTGGGATCTCATCTCATTTGTAAGACAGAGGAATGCTGACTCGGATCGCAGGGTTCCTTTAATGTGTGCTTTTGATGATTATATGAGCATTATTTGGGTTTACAGCACCCCAAACATCTGCTTCCTTTGATTGACTTGATGGACTTTCGTTGTTACTTCACAGCACGGACAACATACTAGTTAATCAGATTGTCCTCAACACCACACAATACTTCATGACGCCGGAAGTGTTTATATCATAACACTATCATAAAGTCTGAGTGGTAAGGGAAAACATTCTGGCTGTCAACGCAAGAACAGGGATATCTATCAAAATTTTGCTAGTTCAACAAAAACAATGTTGTGTAATTGAAAACCCACACCATCTGGAGAATTATGTCAACATAAAATATATTAACCTCGATCGTACCCTTTTTTTTTTTTAAATGATCACCTAAAATGACACCCAAATTTAATTGCCTGTAGCTCAGATGCTGAAGCCAGGATATGCACTTTCTTTGTACCACTTGAAAGGAAACACTTTGAAGTTTAGGGAAATGTAAAAGGAAATTTGGCGAAAATAACACATTAGATCTGATCTTTTTTTGTATTTTTTGTGTACCATCACCTTCGAAATGCAAGAGAAAGGCCATAATGTATTATTCCAGCCTAGGTGGAATTTAGATACGGTCCAATAGATGGCAGCAATATATGTTCAAAGTTTTAGTCTGATCCATAGACCCATTGCATTTCTGGTCAAAATGTAGTATCAAGACTGCCCAAGTGTGCCTAATTTGTTTATTAATAACTTTTCATGTATAAAACTGTGCACTCTCCTCAAACAATAGCATGGTATTATTTCACTGTAATAGCTGCTATAAATTCGACAGTGCAGTTGGATTAACAAGAATTTAATCTTTCTGCCAATGTCAGATATGTCTATGTCCTGGTAAATTTTGTTGTTACTTACAACCTCATGCTAATCGCATTAGCCTACGTTAGCTCAACCGTCCCACAGGGGACCCTTGGCCAATGCAGCTATTTTTATTTCAATATCAAATCATTTCTGGGTAACAATTAAGTACCTTACTGTGATTGTTTTGAATTAAAATGGCCAATAAGATACAAAAATAGCTTCTTAGCAAAAGAAGCTTAGCAATATCTCAAGCAAGATTTTTGCTAGGACTGTCTGGGAGTGGTCTGAGTGGGGAGGGGACAACTGAAAATTAGCTGTTATTGGCAGAGAGCTTTGGAACTCTCGTTCCTATTGGTCAATTAACTAATTTATCACATGGTGATGTCATCATGGAAGGCCAGTATACCTGCACATTGTAAATATGGTATTGGAGCTGACCCGGAATATACTGTAGCTGACTTACTTTCTCGTGTTCTTATTTCGTATTTGTATATCCCATTTGTTTTTGTTCTACCTCATGTTTTATAGGACTACATTGATATTGGTTACTGCATTGTTGGGTTTAAGAGCTTGCAAGAAAGGTATTTCACTGTACTTGTGCACGTGACATTAAAACTTGAAACAGGCTGAGATTTCAGGCAGTCTACAATCAGCTCTTACACTAAAAGGGCATTAGCATAATGTTTTTGACAGCACTTGGCCTTTAATAGTTATAATATAAAATAATATTGTATTTATAATATATCATAATTATATCAACATAAAACTAGTCTAATATATTAAACAAAAAGTCAATTAAATTTATTCACAACATTGGTATACTACATTGGGAGTGATGCATAAGAGGAAGGAAAATAGATTTAAATCACTAGTTTCAGCTGGAGCCTCAGAGGAGTCTCTCTGCCTGAGAATAAACACTCAAATCATCTTGGATTCATTATCAACTGATCTTCTCATTTTCCTTTCCTTCCTCGCCCTACTGGAGTCACAAAGGCTTTCTTTGTTTCTCTGTTTCTGCTGAGCTCTCTGTGTCCTGCGCAACTTCATTTGTTTGTGTGTTTCGTTTTTTCTTTCTCTCTTTTCTCAATGTATTGCTGGTCTAAAATGATCTCATCTTCCCACACAATCTCATACGTTGACCACATGTGGCTTACAGTAACACACCCACGCGTGCATACTCACACTCACACTTACACACAGAAGAAGACAGTTCATGCTGCGCAAGAGACAGGTCAGCACACAACTACCTTCCAATGCGTCCATGCATGTATGTTTTTGTGTCGACCACGCGTCTGTGCATCTAAAATAAAGGTTAAATAAAATACAAAAATCTGTGTAACAACTCTAGGGAGTGAGAAGATTTGTGTAATGTTCCCCTAATGTTGTCCAGTTTTCCCTCAGTTAGGGGAACATTCTTAGGGAACATGCCCTCAGAACATGAACTAATTTCTACATTTTGTTGTGCTAAATTAATTAAATCCAGAGTTTGTGTCACTGGCCTACACACAATTCCACATAATGTTAAAGTGGAACTATGTTTTCAGAATTGTTGTCAAATGAATACAAAATGAAAAGCTGAAATGTCTTGAGTCAATAAGTATTCAACCCATTTGTAATGGCAAGCCTAAATAAGTTCAAGAGTAAAATGTGCTAAACAAGTCAACTAATAAGTTACATGGACTCACTCTGTGATCAATAATAGTTTAAAAAATTAATTCACTACCTCATCTCTGTACCCCACACATACAATTATCTGTAAGGTCCCCCAATCAAGCAGTGAATTTCAAACACACATTCAGTCACAAAGACCAAGGAGTTTTCCAATGCCTCACAAAGAAGGGCACCTATTGGTAGATGGGTAAAAACAAATACACTGCTCAAAAAAATAAAGGGAACACTAAAATAACACATCCTAGATCTGAATGAATGAAATATTCTTATTAAATACTTTTTTCTTTACATAGTTGAATGTGCTGACAACAAAATCACACAAAAATTATCAATGGAAATCAAATTTATCAACCCATGGAGGTCTGGATTTGGAGTCACACTCAAAATTAAAGTGGAAAACCACACTATAGGCTGATCCAACTTTGATGTAATGTCCTTAAAACAAGTCAAAATGAGGCTCAGTAGTGTGTGTGGCCTCCACGTGCCTGTATGACCTCCTTACAACGCCTGGGCATGCTCCTGATGAGGTGGCGGATGGTCTCCTGAGGGATCTCCTCCCAGACCTGGACTAAAGCATCCGCCAACTCCTGGACAGTCTGTGGTGCAACGTGGCATTGGTGGATAGAGCGAGACATGATGTCCCAGATGTGCTCAATTGGATTCAGGTCTGGGGAACGGGCGGGCCAGTCCATAGCATCAATGCCTTCCTCTTGCAGGAACTGCTGACACACTTCAGCCACATGAGGTCTAGCATTGTCTTGCATTAGGAGGAACCCAGGGCCAACCGCACCTGCATATGGTCTCACAAGGGGTCTGAGGATCTCATCTCGGTACCTAATGGTAGTCAGGCTACCTCTGGCGAGCACATGGAGGGCTGTGCGGCCCCCCAAAGAAATGCCACCTCACACCATGACTGACCCACCGCCAAACCAGTCATGCTGGAGGATGTTGCAGGCAGCAGAATGTTCTCCACGGCGTCTCCAGACTCTGTCACGTCTGTCACGTGCTCAGTGTGAACCTGCTTTCATCTGTGAAGAGCACAGGGCGCCAGTGGCGAATTTGCCAATCTTGGTGTTCTCTGGCAAATGCCAAACGTCCTGCACAGTGTTGGGCTGTAAGCACAACCCCCACCTGTGGACGTCGGGCCCTCATACCACCCTCATGGAGTCTGTTTCTGACCGTTTGAGCAGACACATGCACATTTGTGGCCTGCTGGAGGTCATTTTGCAGGGCTCTGGCAGTGCTCCTCCTTGCACAAAGGCGGAGGTAGCGGTCCTGCTGCTGGGTTGTTGCTCTCCTACGGCCTCCTCCTCCTTTCTCCTGGTAGTGCCTCCATGCTCTGGACACTACGCTGACAGACACAGCAAACCTTCTTGCCACAGCTCGCATTGATGTGCCATCCTGGATGAGCTGCACTACCTGAGCCACGTGTGTGGGTTGTAGACTCCGTCTCATGCTACCACTAGAGTGAAAGCACCGCCAGCATTCAAAAGTGACCAAAACATCAGCCAGGAAGCATAGGAACTGAGAAGTGGTCTGTGGTCACCACCTGCAGAACCACTCCTTTATTGGAGGTGTCTTGCTAATTCCCTATTATTTCCACCTGTTGTCTATTCCATTTGCACAACAGCATGTGAAATGTATTGTCAATCAGTGTTGCTTCCTAAGTGGACAGTTTGATTTCACAGAAGTGTGATTGACTTGGAGTTACAATGTGTTGTTTAAGTGTTCCCTTTATTTTTTTGAGCAGTGTATATCCCTTTGAGCATGGTGAAGTTATTAATTATACTTTGGATGGTGCATCAATACACCCAGTCACTACAAAGATACAGGTGTCCTTCCTAAGATTTGCCGGAAAGGAAGGATACCGCTCAAGGATTTAAACTGCAAAGAATGTGGCGAAGAAATTAACTTTTTGTCCTGAATACAAAGTGTTATGTTTGGATTAAATCCAACACAACACATCACTGAGTACCACTCGTCATATTTTCAAGCATGGTGGTGGCTGTATCATATTATTGGTAGTCTTGTAATTGTTAAGGACTGGATAAAAAAAAGCTAAGCACAGGCAATATCCTAGAGGACAACCTGCTTCAGCCTGCTTTCCAACAGACTCTGGTAGACAAATTCACCTTTCAGCAGGACAATAACCTAAAACACAAGGCCAAATATACACTGGAGTTGCTTACCAAGACGACATTGAATGTTCCTGAGTGACCTAGGTACATTTTTGACTTAAATCGGCTTGAAAATCTATGGCAAGACTTGAAAATGGCTGTCGAGCAATAATCAAAAATACATTTGACAGAGTTTGAAAAAAAAGTTAATATTGCACTATCCAGTTGTTCAAATATCACAGAGACTTACCCAGAAAGACCCACAGCTTAATCGCTGCCAAATGTGATTCTAGAGTATATTGACTAAGCGGTGTGAATACGTATGTAAATTAGATATTTCTGTATGTCATTTGCAATATATTTGCTAAAATAATTAAAAACATGTTTTCACTTTGTCATTATGGGCTATTGTGTGTAGATGGGTGAGAAAAACATACATTTAATCCATTTTGAATTCAGACTGTAACACAACAAAATAAGTCAAGGGGTATGCATACTTTCTGAAGGCACTGTATGTTAGCAAAAACCTTCTGAGAACCGTTTTAGGATGATGTTTTAGTGTTAAAGTTAGGAGAACAGTATCTTAAGGTATTGTAGCGTTGAGAGATGACGCACAACAACGGTTTCCACCACGAAACCACAAATCCAATAACCATCGCGGTCAAAATAACTGTAAAGTATGTCGCCATCGAAACGACTACCGCTACAATCGACCGTTCCGCTACGTTTCTGCACCCAACTCACACGAAGTGTCAGAGTACAAAGGTAACAAAGGGTTAAAGGATGATCAAAACGTAGACCAATGTTCTCTAGAAGTTCCACTACGTGAAGAACTAAAGTGAGAAACATTTGAGAAAAAGGTAAATGATAAGTCAGAAGGCCTCGATCCGCAGGAATTAACACCCTTATCAAGGATGTTAAAAATCGAATTTCTCCCGCTCTCACTCGAGACCCTATCCAGGGCCGGCTTGATCAAGAAACAAGCCCACAGGCTTTGTCTGTAGACTCTGATCCAAAGGTTGCGATGAAATAGGTCAAAGCTTCATTTAAGCCAAGCCCACTCAAAGCAAGCACTGCGGCCATCTCAGCAAGAAAAACAGTGATGCGCAGAGTGCACTCTGCTTCCGATGATACATCTTCGCTTTGTAGGGGACTGTCACCCCTTTCAATGACACTATTGGCGTCAGTCCAGCAACTTACCCAAAGACTCCCACTGATGAAATACTTTGCTATATCACAGACAGATATCCTTGTCTCAGTTCGCAGATACTGAACTTCCCCAGACAAACATCAGTTAGTGCCACAACGCCGCTCATTTGGGAGGAAATGTAGTTATATATTTCATGAGTGTGTGTGTGTTGTTAACATCTGCCTAAGTTACTGCCCAGATCTTCCAGTCTGCATGACCAGACGACAGGTCCAGAACGGCGATCCTCAACCCGGACATCCCCTGGCCATTCGTGTATTCAGCTGCAGCTGTAAACGTACATGGCCTAGGAACGGACAGACAATCTCCTAAGAATGACAGGGTATTTCAATGTATCCGCTCTACAACAGTAAGACCAAAAATATTATTCAAAGGACAATGGCGATCTCTGCTGGGCAAACCAGTCTTCCATCTTCGACCCATCTATCGAAGCGCAGCTCCGACTAAATATGTATCTTGCATTTTCCTTTTCCGAATGGGTGGTTATCAGAATGCATAAGATTCTGTATTTACAGTAGCATAGCTTCTCAAGGTCCGATAGAGACCCAATCCTTTTGTTCCTCAGTCTTCCCGCGTTTTCATTCAAACCCAACCCCCTTTCTTTGTGTAACCAGACGTCATATCAGTTTCGTCCGCTAGGGACATTTTCTTTTTTGACATAATTAATCATCAGTGTATGATCCATCCTGTGTATATGTAATTCTGTGTGATTATTTAGGTATTTAGTAAATAAATAATCAAACCAAATGTTTTATTGCTGATTCAACTTGTTAGCCAGGGTTCTTGAAGATAACCAATAATTTTACGACATTTAGATGAGACTGAATAAGGTGAAGATTAATAATTGATTGCTATGGATATAAAATATTACCAGGTCTTTAAGAGTTTATCCAGAAGACAACAGTTCTATAAACATTCTTCCGTGGTGCCCCGACTTCCTAGTTAATTACATTTACACGATTAGTTTAATCAGGTATTACAGTGAATTGATTTAATAAAATAGCATGTCATATCATTTAATCCATAGTAAAGACACTACAGCGCAGTCAGATGGAATAGAGTAAATAGGCATTTTAACGTCATAGATTTTGCCGGTGGTAACTGTGGAATAGACACCGGTTGGAATGCGGTTTTGACTAATCAGCATTCAGGATTAGACCCACCCGTTGTATAATAAGGGATATCTCTAGGGCATGTGCTTATTTGGCCAGTAGTGTTAGGCCCAGTCATAGCCATGAGAAGTAGGGGTGCTGAGGGTGCTGCAGCACCCCCTAAAAAATCTGAATAAAAAATATAAATAACAAAAAATATTTTGCCAAATATTTTTTATAAAAGTAGTGCACTGGGCCTTTAATAGTGCTGTATTAGCAGACCGATAAAGCATCTGTAGTGCCACCCCAAAACATTTTTTTTAGCACCCCCCTTGAAAAGTAATTAATACAAAAAATAAAAAACACAGTGCCCCCACCCCCAAACTACTTCCCGCGTCTATGGATCCTGTCCAGAAGAAACTCTTACTCATCCTACCAAGACACTTGAGTAGATCTGAAACAACTTGATAGATGTAAGCAATAGGGTGAATTCACCGTAGAGAATGATAAAGACCTCTAGTGGCCAAAATGTCATTTTAGCATGGGCAGCGCCATTGATGGCTACCACAACTTTAATGTAGTCAAATGTGTGGGACTTCCAATTTCATTGGCTTATCCCTCGTGAACACCTTGTTGTAGTCAGGTCCAACTGGGTAATCAGAAGGGATCAGTCCGTTGTGAAGAAGAAAAGGTACTACGTCAAAATGGATATTGCTTCAATGGCGCTGCCATAATGGGAACTAAATAGGGATGCTCTCTCTATCATTCTCAATGGAATGCACTTTGAAGTAAATCTCAGCTCTGTTAAAATCACAATCAAGAACATATTTTATTGATCATAGTGATTCCGGAGTATAATTTAAACAGGTTACTATTCCCCACCAACATTAGGCAACTATACAGAAAGTCCTTAATTGCTTTTTTTCATCAATAAATATGGTATGGGCAGGGCTCGGGTATCACTAAATTGATCACTAACATTTTATAGCTGAGCCATTTGCTTGTGCTCTGCTGCACAGTACAGCCGTGGACAAAGGTTTTGAGAATGACACAAATATACATTTTTGCAAAGTTTGCTGCTTCAGTGTCTTTAGATATTTTTGTCATATGTTACTATGGAAAACTGAAGTATAATTACAAGCATTTCATAAGTGTCAAAGGCTTTTATTGACAATTACATGAAGTTAATGCAAAGAGTCAATATTTGCAGTGTTGACCCTTCTTTTTCAAGACCTCTGCAATCCGCCCTGGCATGCTGTTAGTTAACTTCTGGGCCACAGCCTGACTGATGGCAGCCCATTCTTGTATAATCAATGTGTGGAGTTGATCAGAATTTGTGGGTTTTTGTTTGTCCACCCGCCTCTTGAGGATTGACCACAAGTTCTCAATGGGATTAAGGTCTGGGGAGTTTCCTGGCCATGGACCCAAAATATCAATGTTTTGTTCCCCGAGCCACTTAGTTATCACTTTTGCCTTATGGCAAGGTGCTCCATCATGCTGGAAAAGGCATTGTTCCTCACCAATCTGTTCCTGGATGGTTGGGAGAAGTTGCTCTCGGGGGATGTGTTGGAACCGTTCTTTATTCATGGCTGTGATCATAGGCAAAATTGTGAGTGAGCCCACTCCCTCCCTTGTCTGAGAAGCTACCCCACATATGAATGGTCTCTGGATGCTTTACTGTTGGCATGACACAGGACTGATGGTAGCGCTCACCTTGTCTTCTCCGGACAAGCTTTTTTCGGATGTCCCAAGCAATC
This sequence comes from Salvelinus fontinalis, assembly GCF_029448725.1. NCBI lineage: Eukaryota > Metazoa > Chordata > Actinopteri > Salmoniformes > Salmonidae > Salvelinus > Salvelinus fontinalis. The sequence continues at coordinate 30,294,424 of NC_074667.1, forward strand.
GGAAAAGGGGATTCATCAGAGAAAATGACTTTACCCCAGTCCTCAGCAGTCCAATCCCTGTACCTTTTGCAAAATATCAGTCTGTCCCTGATGTTTTTCCTGGAGAGAAGTGGCTTCTTTGCTGCCCTTCTTAACACCATGCTATCCTCCAAAAGTCTTTGCCTCACTGTGAGTGCAGATGCACTCACACCTGCCTGCTGCCATTCCTGAGCAAGCTCTGTACTGGTGGTGCCCCGGTCCCGCAGCTGAATCAACTTTAGGAGACGGTTCTGGCGCTTGCTGGACTTTCTTGGGCGCCCTAAAACCTTCTTCACAACAATTGAACCGCTCTCCTTGAAGTTCTTGATGATCCGATAAATGGTTGATTTAGGTGCAATCTTACTGGCAGCAATATCCTTGCCTGCGAAGCCCTTTTTGTGCAAAGCAATGATGACAGCACGTGTTTCCTTGCAAGTAACCATGATTGACAGAGGAAGAACAATGATTCCAAGAACCACCCTCCTTTTGAAGCTTCCAGTCTGTTATTCGAACTCAATCAGCATGACAGAGTGATCTTCAGCCTTGTCCTCGTCAACACTCACACCTGTGTTAATGAGAGAATCACTGACATGATGTCAGCTGGTCCTTTTGTGGCAGGGCTGAAATGCAGTGGAAATGTTTTTAGGGGATTTACTTCATTTGCATGGCAAAGAGGGACTTTGCAATTAATTGCAATTCATCTGATCACTCTTCATAACATTATGGAGTATATGCAAATTGCCATCATGCAAACTGATCAGCAGACTTTGTGAAAATTAATATTTGTGTCATTCTCAAAACTTTTGGCCACGATTGTACAGTCATATCTGACTAAGATCATAACATGGTGTCAGAAGTGCTTCAAACTCATGAAATATAAGACAGGAAAGAGAATTTCACAGAAAATAATAATGTTCTTTGAGTTTTGTCTGAGTTTAGAGTGACGAAAGTAGCTAACAGCTAACTACTCTCTTATGCCTCTTCAATGAGCAGAGCAGCCCAAGCGGAGCCATTGCTATGAATACTTACAGACAGAAGAGCTGCCATAAGCAGAACACATGCAGAGCGAGCTGGGTGCAGGGAGGGAGTGACAGACAGGAGCAGCTAATGGATTTACTAACGGAGGAAGTTATTTCGGGTTACGGGCAGGGCCAAAAGCAATCGGGCCTGGGTAGTGTAGGGCCTGAATATCCCGGGCATGGCTAGGGCTCAGGCTTAAAATTCATGCATGTGCAGGGCTCTAATCAGTGGTTCACCAATCGGGGCCTTGATTGGCTCTGCAACAGTAACAATATGTGATGTGTAATGACATATTTTGGGAGGGAGACATAAATGTTCTTGCAATGTTCCCATAAAAATTTTCTAGAACAATATTCTGAGAAGATTGCAACATGTTTTGTGTATGTTTGGTGGGACATTGATGGAATATTCTCCTAACCAACAGAAAACTGGTGACATTCATGTTTTTGCCACTTTCCCATGAAAAGTGTCTAGAGCATTAATACCCTATATTCTGAGAACATGGCAACCACCTTTTTGGATAAGTTCTAGTTGACATTAAGGGAATGGTCTCTTGGAAATATTCCTTCCACATCATGGGAACATTCTTATGAAAAAGTTAGTTAATGACCTAATGAGAATCTTAAGGGAACGTTATCTAAAGTTGTGGGAATGTTTGTTGTTAGATGGGTAGTTTGAACTGTATACATGTATGGTGTGTGTGAGAGAGCGCAGTTGTAGCAATTTTGAGAAACCCCTTCTTTCTCCAGATCAGCACATCTGTCAGGTGGATGGCAGTCTTATGTAAGAGTCAGCTGAAGATAAGAGCCTTGGGGAAGTGAAATGGAGCGTGACCCTGTGCAGTCTGGGCTTCATTTTTATCGGAGATCCGCCAGCGTAGCTCTAACTTTCATGTAAATCATACATTCAATATTAATGAAACACTTGCATGGAAATGTATCTACTATCGTATGTCACTGCTCTAAGTCTGTCCATCTATCTCTATGATCTACAGGTAACTTCCAAAATAAAGGAAAGACTTGAGTAAATGAGGAATACAAAGTATATTGAAAGCAAGTGTGGTTCCTGAGGTAATTAAGCAATTAATATACCATCAGGCTTAGTGTCATGCTGCTTAGTGCCCAGTTGCCCATTATTTTGAGTGCCATGGCTAGAAGAAGAGATCTCAGTGAGTATGAAAGAGAGATCATAAGGGGTTGAAAAGGATCAAAGGATCATAAGGGGTTGAAAGGGGGTGTGTGCGCGCGTCTCAGTCACCAGATCTCAACCTAATTTAACACTTATGGGAGATTCTGAAGCACCCCTGAGACAGCGTTTCCCACCACTATCAACAACCCAGCTACCAATGAGGAATCGGCCCAGAAACGGCCCTCTTTCGGGGGGCCGGAACTGATTGAATCGGCCCGGAGTCGGGTGTCGGACTTGGCCCGGAATCAAAATGAATGACTGCCGAGAATCGGCCCAAGTACATCGGGCCATTTCCGTGAATCGGAATTCAGTCGACTTCGCCGGCATCTTACCAGAATCCCCCCAGAAGTGGCCTGATGCAAGTTTAAATAAATGTATACAAAATTACCCCGATTTAGTAAATTTAAATATAACAATTATACATTTTATACATGCAAATTATACTCATTCACAAAAAAGCATTTTGTGTCGGAGGAAACACCATACACCTGGTGACCGTGTCAGCGTGCATTTTATTTATTTCAAAAAATATATATTTCACCTTTATTTAACCAGGTAGGCAAGTTGAGAACAAGTTCTCATTTACAACTGCAACCTGGCCAAGATAAAGCATAGCAGTTCGACGCATATAACAACACAGAGTTACACATGGAGTAAAACAAACATACAGTAATACAGTAGAAAAATAAGTCTATATACAATGTGAGCAAATGAGGTGAGATAAGGGAGGTTAAGGCAATAAATAGGCCATGGTGGCGAAGTAAATACAATATAGCAATTAAAACACTGGAATGGTAGATTTACAGTAGGTGAAGAGGTAGTTGTTTGGGCTATTTATAGATGGGCTATGTACAGTTGTAGTGATCTGTGAGCTGCTCTGACAGATGGTGCTTAAAGCTAGTGAGGGAGATAAGTGTTTCCAGTTTCAGAGATTTTGTAGTTCGTTCCAGTCAATGGCAGCAGAGAACTGGAAGGAGAGGCGGCCAAAGTAGGAATTGGCTTTAGAAAGCGTGCTACGGTTGGGTGATGCTATGGTGACCAGCGAGCTGAGATAAGGCAGGACTTTACCTAGCAGGGTCTTGTAGATGACCTGGAGCCAGTGGGTTTGGCGACGAGTATGAAGCGAGGGCCAACGAGAGCGTACAGGTCGCAGTGGTGGGCAGTATATGGGGCTTTGGTGACAAAACGCATGGCACTGTGATAAACTGCATCCAATTTGTTGAGTAGAGTGTTGGAGGCTGTTTTGTAAATGACATCGCCGAAGTCAAGGATCGGTAAGATGGTCAGTTTTACGACGGTATGTTTGGCAGCATGGGTGAAGGATGCTTTGTTGCGAAATAGGAAGCCAATTCTAGATTTAACTTTGGATTGGAGATGTTTTTTGTGAGTCTGGAAGGAGAGTTTACAGTCTAACCAGACATCTAGGTATTTGTAGTTGTTCACATATTCTAAGTCAGAACCGTCCAGGGTAGTGATGCTGGATGGGCGGGCAGGTGCAGGCAGCGATCGGTTGAAGAGCATGCATTTAGTTTTACTTGTATTTAAAAGCAGTTGGAGGCCAAGGAGAGTTGTATGGACAAGGAGAGTTGTATGGCATTGAAGCTTGTCTGGACGGTTGTTAACACAGTGTCCAAAGAAGGGCCAGAAGTATACAGAATGGTGTCGTCTGCGTAGAGGTGGATCAGAGACTCACCAGCAGCAAGAGCGACATCATTGATGTATACAGAGAAGAGAGTCGGCCCAAGAATTGAACCTTGTGGCACCCCCATAGAGACTGCCAGAGTCCCGGACAACAGGCCCTCAGATTTGACACACTGAACTCTGTTGGAGAAGTAGTTGGTGAACCAGGCGAGGCAATCATTTGAGAAACCAAGGCTGTTGAGTCTGCCGATGAGGATGTGGTGATTGACGAGTCGAAAGCATTGGCCAGGTCAATGAATATGGCTGCACAGTATTGTTTCTTAATAATGGCGGTTAAGATATGACCAGCTCTGAATACAGATTGCATAGTGGAGAAGGTACGGTGGGATTCGAAATGGTAGGTGATCTGTTTGTTAAATTGGCTTTCGGAGACCTTAGAAAGGCAGGGTAGGATAGAAATAGTTCTGTAGCTGTTTCGGTCAAGTGTGTCCCCCCCTTTGAAGAGAGGGATGAACGCAGATGCTTTCCAATCTTTGGGAATCTCAGACGACATGAAAGAGAGGTAGAACAGGCTAGTAATAGGGATTGCAACAATTTCGGCAGCTCATTTTAGAAAGAAAGAGTCCAGATTGTTTAGCCCGGCTGATTTGTGGGGATTCCAGATTTTGCAGCTCTTTCAGAACATCAGCTGACTGGATTTGGGAGAAGGAGAAATGGGGAAGGCTTGGGTGAGTTGCTGTGGGGAGGCAGTGTTGTTGACCGGGGTATGGGGTAGTCAGGTGGAAAGCATGGACAGCCGTAGAAAAATGCTTATTGAAATTCTCAATTATAGTGGATTTATCGGTGGTGACAGAGATTCCTATCCTCAGTGCAATGGGCAGCTGGGAAGAGGTGCTCTTATTCTCCATGGACTTTACAATGTCCCAGAACTTTTTTGAGTTTGTGTCGCAGGAAGCAAATTTCTGCTTGAAGAAGCTAGCCTTTGCTTTTCTAACTACCTGTGTATATTGGTTTCTAACTTCCCTGAAAAGTTGCATTTCACAAGGGCTGTTCGATGCTAATGCAGAACGCCACAGGATTTTTTTGTGTTGGTTAAGGGCAGTCAGGTCTGAAGAGAACCAAGGACTGTATCTGTTCCTGGTTCTACAATTCTTGAATGGGACGTGCTTATTTAAGATGGCGAGGTAGGCCTTTTTAAAGAATAACCAGGCATCCTCTACTGACGGGATGAGGTCAATATCCTTCCAGGATACCCGGGCCAGGTCGATTAGAAAGGCCTGCTCGCTGAAGTGTTTCAGGGAGTGTTTGATAGTGATGAGTGGAGGTCGTTTGAGCACAGCTGGGGGCAGAGGGTGGTCTATAGCAGGTGGCAACGGTGAGAGACTTGTTTTTAGAGAGGTGGATTTTTAAAAGTACAAGTTCAAAACTCTGCAGGCTATCTCTGCAGTAGATTGCAACACCGCCCCCTTTGGCAGTTCTATCTTGTCGGAAAATGTTGTAGTTGTGGATGGAGATTTCAGAGTTATTGGTGGTCTTCCTAAGCCATGATACAGACACGGCTAAGACATCCGGGTTGGCAGAGTATGCTAAAGCAGTGAATAAAACAAACTTAGGGAGGAGGCTTCTAATATTAACATGCATGAAACCAAGGCTTTTACGGTTACAGAAGTCATCAAAAGAGAGCGCCTGGGGAATAGGAGTGGAGCTAGGCACTGCAGGGCCTGGATTCACCACTACATCGCCAGAGGAACAGAGGAGGAGTAGGATAAGGGTACGACTAAAAACTATGAGAATTGGACGTCCAGGACGTCCGGAACAGAGAGTAAAAGGAGCAGGTTTCTGGGGGCGATAAAATAGATTCAAGGTATAGTGTACAGACAAAGGTATGGTAGGATGTGAATACAGTGGAGCTAAACCTAGGCATTGAGTGATGATGAAAGAGATATTGTCTCTAGAAACATGATTGAAACCAGGTTATGTCATCACATAGGTGATGGAACTGAAGGGTTGGATAAGGTATAAGGTATAATGAGCAGGGCTAGAGGCTCTACAGTGAAATAAGCCAATAAACACTAACCAGAACTGCAATGGACAAGGCATATTGACATTAAGGAGTGGCATGCTTAGCCAAGTGATCATAAGGGTCCAGTGAGTAGTGAGGTTGGTTGGGGTCACGGCGATTCAGACAGCTAGCCGAGCCATGGGTAGCAAGCTAGCAGAAGATGGAGGTCTGTTTTTAACCACCCCATGCGTTTCCGTCGGTAGATTAGTGGGGATCCGTGTGGTAGAGGGGACCAATCCAATTGTCAAAATAGTTATAGTTATAGTGGCCCAAGAAGATTGTTCGATAGACCTGTTCAGATAGCAGCCGATATGCTCAAGACAGCTAACGATTAGCGGGTCGCAGTTAGCAGATGGGCGTTCAGGTTACGTCGCGATCGAGGGGCCAGTTGAATAACTCCCTCGGGCAGATAACATCGGTATTCCAGTTGTGAAGGCCCGGTGGGGCTCCGCATCGGCAGTATAACGGGTCCGGATAGGTGATTGTAGCCCAGGAGTGGCTGATCGAACTCTTCAGCTGGCTAGCTCCGGGATAATTGGTGTTTGCTCCAGAATCGACGTTAGCCAATAGTCACTCGGATAGCAGCTAGTTAGCTGCAAGATCCAGGTGTAAATGTCCAGAGCTTGCGGTAGAAATCCGGGGATATGGAGAGAAAATAGGTCAGGTATGCTCTGGTCTGAGTCGCGTTGCACAAAACTGGCGCTAGCTTTCCGAGCTAAAGGATAGCTGATGACCGCTAGCCGTGGTTAGCTGAATACTAACGTTACCTAGTGAGCTGGCTAACTTCTGGCTAGTTTCTGTTGTGGATTTCGGATATGAGGTGCATTATATATATTTTTTTTAACGATCCGCACCACATTTGGTGAGGCAGGTTGCAGGAGAGTGTTTTGAATTTGAGTTTTTAGAAAAAAATATATTAAAAGATATGAGAAGAAAAATATAAAAATATATAAAATATATATACACGGGACAAGACGAGGACAAACGATGTCTGACTGCTACGCCATCTTGGGAAAATTCCATGCCATAGACATGCCATAGACATATTTGTGCCTAGCCCGCCACGGGAGTCGCTACAGCACGATGGGAGAAGGACATCCCGGCCGGCCAAACTCTCCCCTAACTGTGCGTCATCTTATGGGTCTCCCGGTCGCAGCCGGCACGGGTCTCAAACCAGCATCAGTAGCAACACAGTTTGCACTGCGACCCAGTGTCTTAGACCGCTGTGCCACTCAGGAGGCTCCATCCACCAAGTTTTTAATGCTTATCATTGCCTTGCACAAAGTATCAAAATACAAAAATACCATACAGGACTCTTCAAGAATTTTATTTAATGAGAAAATATGGAAAAATAAATAATGAGATGTTAATTATATAAAGCAGCCCATGTATTCATCTGCCAGAGAGTAGCCCCAATCGGCCCGAGCCCCGATTAGAGTTTGACTCTCAGCCAAGTGCCCAGACTCTCAGCCAAGTGCCCAGTTTGACTCTCAGCCAAGTGCCCAGACTCTCAGCCAGAATCGGCCCAGATCCATTGTGCTAGCTGGGAACTCACCAAATTATGCAATTTATCGTGGAAGAATGGTGTTGCATCCCTCCAATAGAGTTACAAACACATGTAGAATATATGCCAAGACACATTGAAGCTCTTCTGGCTGCTTGTGGTGGCCCAACACTTTATGTTGGTGCTTCCTTTATTTTAGCAGTTACCTGTATTATCATGTTACTGTTCTAGTTCTGTCTGTCTATCTGTCTGACCTATTATCTTGTGTTACTGCTCTCCGTCTGTCTGATTATGTGTCTGATCTTTTATCTCGTGTTACGGCTCTAGGTCATGGTCTGGTTGTGTCTAATATGAAGGATGATTGATTGGCTGTGGTGAGCTCCTGACACACGAAGCACATGATGAGTTCTCTTCTGTCTTACAGCCTTCAGCAGAAGACCTGGCCCAGATGTCTGAATGTAGAACTCAATAAGATCCACTTGTCATGGGCAGAAGCAAAGGAAGCAGTCAGAAAGTCCTGCAGAGTTGGGAAACATTAGGACAAGCCCCGTGTTCCTCCATAAATTAAGTGAATTAAGTGAGTAAGTCAGTTAAAGGCTTTAGTTGTCCTCCTACGTGGCAGGCTCGCCCCTCTGTCTGGCTGTGGTATAGATGGATGAGCTGTAGTGGGAGGTCTGTCAGCAGGCTCAGCAAAGAATCACCCATCTTGCATGCGTATGGACTTTGATGTTGGTTCCAAACTTTTGGTTACCCTTTACCATGCTTTGACTGCTTTTGAATGGATTTACTCAGGGTCGTGTACAGACTTTTCGAGCGTCTGTGCACCAAAAAAGGGTACCCCTCCCCCCAAAAACGTTGACTTTCATTTCGTAGATTCATAACATATTATCTAATGTTCCTGTTGCCAAATTTCAATATATATTTTTCTCCATAGGCCTTAATGTTCTGCAAAATCACACTCATCCAACCTTAAGCAAGCTTAAAGCCTACTGCTCAAAGAGAGGGCAAAGAGGGATGGGCTATCAGTTGATCATGGCGAATACAGAATCAGCTAATTAGCTAGCTAGCTAGCAGCGGTGTAAAGTACCTAAGTAAAAATACTTGAAAGTACATAAGTCGTTTTTTGGGGTATCTGTACTTTACTATTCATATTTTTGGCAACTTTTACTTTTACTTCTTTACATCCCTAAAGAAAATAATGTGCTTTTACTCCATACATTTTCCCTGACACCCAAAAGTACATTTTGACAGGAAAATGTTCCAAATTCACAAACTTATCAAAAGAACATCCCTGGTCCTCCGTAGTGCCTCTGAGCTGGCAAACTCACTAAACACAAATGCTTAATTTGTAAATTATGTCTGAGTGTTGGAGTGGGCCCCTGGCTATCGTTCAATAAAAAAAATTGCGCAATCTGGTTTGCTTAATATAAGGAATTTGAAATGATTGACACTTTTACTTTTGATTCTTAAGTATATGTGAAACCAAATACTTTTAGACTTTTACTCTAGTCGTATTTTACTGGGTGACTTTCACTTTCACTTTTACTTTTCGATTAAGGTATCTTTACTTTTACTCAAGTATGACAATTAAGTACCTTTTCCAACCCCCTGCTAGCTAGTTAGCTGTTCTGTTGAAACAATCTACCTAGTCTTTACCTGTGATTCTAGTTTGTTCTGCCGCTGACGTCTGCCTCTTAGGCCTACTAACAAACAATCTACCTAGTCTTTACCTGTGATTCTAGTTTGTTCTGCCGCTGACATCTGCCTCTTCGGACTACTAACAAACAATCTACCTAGTCTTTACCTGTGATTCTAGTTTGTTCTGCCGCTGACATCTGCCTCTTAGGCCTACTAACAAACAATCTACCTAGTCTTTACCTGTGATTCTAGTTTGTTCTGCCGCTGACATCTGCCTCTTAGGCCTACTAACAAACAATCTACCTAGTCTTTACCTGTGATTCTAGTTTGTTCTGCCGCTGACATCTGCCTCTTAGGCCTACTAACAAACAATCTACCTAGTCTTTACCTGTGATTCTAGTTTGTTCTGCCGCTGACATCTGCCTCTTAGGCCTACTAACAAACAATCTACCTAGTCTTTACCTGTGATTCTAGTTTGTTCTGCCGCTGACGTCTGCCTCTTCGGCCTACTAACAAACAATCGAATTGAAGCCTTCCCTGTTGCAGACAGTAAGATGACAGATGCAACTCAAAAGGTAGCAACTACGACACTGCTGTTTGGTGACGGTAGCTTCTGCCTGCAGGACGAGTGCAATGCACGCTCACATGGGGGCAGAGGGGCAGGTGAGGGGGACTGTTCCAAGATCAAACAATGAGAGATTAGCTTGTTTTTTGGGGCAATTCGTTTAAACAACAACAGAGAAAATGTAGAAAAAGTGAAATAAAAATGTAATAATACAAAATGCCACCTCTCTGGAAGGGCACTTCTCTCATAGGAGGTCAAAAGGGCAGGAGCTCAGGCAAGCTTAGACCTCTATCTGTGCACGTGTCTGGCATCACTAGGGAGCCTTTCGTTTTGTTTTCTTTCAGTTTATATTTTAATGATTCAGGTCCAGGGTTTTGATGAACATTAAATTATAAATGACTTTGTAAAACGTTGTGATGTAGAAATACAATTTGATTGATTGAGATAACTAACGTCTCCAGTGCTTAAACACTGCGACTGCCAACAGCATGCGTACTTACCTGTTCAGCAGTAAATCTGATGGCTGTTCTGACTTAGACTGTCAACTAGCCCTTTAAAGATGTCAGTTCTGTGTCTTTGGGAGTGACGATGGGGAGTGTTTACACTTTATTAACATATAATTACCATCAACATAATTGATGATACTTTGGTAATAAACATTAAGCACTCGCCTATGTTCTTGTAAAGCTGTATCCAGTGTGCAGGCACATTATTGTGTACTGCAGTCACAGTGGGAATATTGCAGTGTTGGCTGTAGGTCAATCAGTGTGTTTTTCCATAGACAAGCATCTCTAAGGTCTCTGGCTCTAACCCACCAGACTCGAAGGTCTGAGTCCCAAATGACCACATGGGCCCTGGTCAAAAGTAGTGCACTATATAGGGAATAGGGTGCCATTTGGGACTCAGCCTAAGTTCCTCAGCTCTGAGCTCTGAGGTCTAAACAGTGGAATCATCCCAGTCATCTTCTAAATGACGGAACAGGACGTTCCTGCAGCACTTTTACCCAGACTACCCCTCCTGCCTGGCCTGATTATGACTGGCCTATGGTTGGAAAACAGCTGCTGTAGTGTTCACCACTCTAATAGTGGGGATATAGTGGGTATAGGATGCAGAGACAGTAACAGTGGTGGTTATAGTTGGAATATAGGTGTAGGGTACAGTAAAAGTAGGTATGGGGAAATGAAGGGGTGATGAAGAGAGGGAAGGAGGTGGAAATGGAGGGGTGAAAGAAAGAAGGAAAAGGGAGGGAGTAAGAGAGAGGGAGAAGCAAAGGGATACGAGAGTGAGGGAGAGGAAAGGGTGAGATGGATGGAATAAGGGAGCAAGGGAGTGAGACAGTGAGGGAGAGGAAGAGGTGTGTGAAACAGTTCTCCACATGTGTTCCCCTCGTTACCCTGAGCTGCATGCTGCTCATTCTGCAGGAATGTATTGTTAACGTGTCTTATAACCTCAGCCTGACACACACATACGCATGACTGCACGCATGTGAACACACACACACACACACTTAATAAGACTCCCCATTGCACTAACCGCACAGCTGCTCTGTGCAATAAACTACCTCACAAAATACAAAGCTCAACAGCACTCAGCATAACACACAACACTCAATGAGTAATACACGTGCTGCTTCTGTCTTTCTATGTGTTGATGCAGAATCACAGGACTCAGTGGGGCGGTTTCCCGAACACAGAGTAAACCAAATCCTGGACAAAATATTAGGCAAGTCAGTTAAGAACAAATTCTTACTTACAATGACAACCTAGAAACAGTGGGTTAACTGCCTTGTTCAGAGGCAGAACAACAGATTTTTACCTTGACAGCTCAGGGATTCAATCTAGAAACCTTTTGGTTACTGGCCCAATGCTCTAACCACTAGGATACCTGCCACCCTGTGTGTGTGTGTGTGTGTGTGTGTGTGTGTGTGTGTGTGTGTGTGTGTGTGTGTGTGTGTGTGTGTGTGTGTGTGTGTGTGTGTGTGTGTGTGTGTGTGTGTGTGTGTGTGTGTGTGTGTGTGTGTGCGTGCGCGTGTGCATGTGCGTGTGCGTGTGCGTGTGCCATTTGGGAATGATCCAGAGCGCTACACAAATACATAGCATCATACCACAATCAGCAGAGAAAACTCTAATGGAAGACACATGAGAAAGCAGTATGCTGATACATCATATAAACAAACAATAGAGAGTGGGTGGGTGGGAGGGAGACTAGGATACTGGGAGAGAGACCAAATGGGAGAGGGCTTTTATGGGGGTCAGAACAAATGTTTATATTATCACAGACACCTGCCCAAAACCCCACCCAACCACATGCCTGGGTCACAAGTACACTTACACACAAACACACACACACACACACATACACTGAGTCTGGTGAGAATACATCCTCGTTCAACAGGATAGGAGTGGAGATTAAATGTGCTGTGGAGGGCCAGAGAGAGAGGGAAGGAGGGAGAGAGTGTAGACGAGAGGATTGGAGAGAGGGAGGGAGTGGAGGAGAGGGGGAAACACTATGACCTTCAGAGGGAAAGATAGCCAGGGAACCAACCCAATAGGAGGTTTGTCCACTGAGAAGAAGAGGAGGGAGAGAGGGGGAGAGAGAGGGAGGCGTAAGAGAAGGGTGGGAGAGACAAAAAGCAGAGAGTCAGAAAACTCGATTTGATAAAAGAGGGCAGGTACCATTGGCAGGTAAGACAATGTTTGTTGTTTCTTTTCTCCAGGGGGGGCGCTTATAGATGTGACACGGTTGATAACAGAATGTAAACAAAGTGAGGCCAGGAGAGAGTGTGTGTCTCTCAGAATATGTGCGGTGTATGTGGGGACGAGGAGTGTGTGTGTACGTGTGTACGTGCGTGCATGTCTTGGCAGAGAGGCGGACGTGAACAGAGCCTGGCAGTGTGTGTTTCTACAGAGGCGCTGAATGAGAGCGGTACGGAAAACTCTACCCAGAGAGAGAGCTTGTTCTAGAACGCTTGTTGCTTCTGGAATGCCTGTTGCTTCGGCTAACGTTCTCTCACAAAGCAGATTCTAGAATGCTGCTGCTCTGTGACATTCAGACAAATAGTGACACACCTATCCATTTCACCTTTGTTCAGCTAATCATGTTGATTTCCTGTTTCAAGTTGATGGAAGGGTTGTACTGGGTGGCTAATGAACAGAAAGCAGAGTTGATCTTTTTCACAGTCTGCCTTATGAAAACACTGCTGTGCTGTGTTTGGCCGGGGCAGGCGAGACTGTGTCACTCTACCCTCTACAACTCTATGCTTTACATTACATAGGGCTAGACAACTGTCCTGGTGTCTGTCAAGGCGTATGTCTGTCTCTCTGTCCAACTGTCAGTTCTGCCACATGTCACATGTCTACACTATGTAAAGCTTCTCGGATTGGCAGGTCACAATAATATGCAGATTTTTGTTGATCATAGTCTTCGAAAATAGAGAAGAAGCTTTCTGAAATCTCCAGAAACATCTCAGGAACATTCATTCCTTCATAATGGGCTGTGGTCTGGTCTGGTTTGGTTGGATTGGATCTCTGTTTTTTTACACAGCGATAAAACACTGTCAATGGAATTCATTATTGACAAGAATCCAGGCTGCATTGGGAACATTGTGAAAATTGATCATTGTGGTTCGAACAACACATATTTGCTGTCTAATACTTGCTATAAAGCATCTACATCATTCTGCCAAAAGAACTGAACGTTTTCTATTTGACAGTTGGCAAAATTTCCTTAAAAATATGGGTCACCCAGAAGTTTAGACAGCCAGGCTATATATCTGCCTGTCATCTCAAGCAGTTTTAACAGTGCAGACAGTCCAATGTTGTTCCTTGCTTGTCTGCAGACCCTGCTCTGTCTTTCTCAGTTTTTTCCAAATGGGGCATCACATCCTCGGGATGGAGATAAATCCGGCTGGGTTGTTGTGGTTAGAAAACATGACTTTAAAATGCTTTAGGTGAGTCAAAGCCCAGCAAAGTTGACGTGTTACCAGTCACATTTCTGACTCGTCTTTAGATCTCGTCTCAGTAGAGTTTCCAACCCTGCTGTCCGGGAGAGCAGTAAAGCGTTTCCGAGATATATTATGGTGCATCAATTAAATCAACAGTGGAAAAGTTAATAAAGTTGAAGGATTCTTCTAATCTTTCCTGGATGAACATGGAGCAAGTGGGCAACTCTAACACAGTTGTGACCCAGGTGTGCTGATCCCTGAGTATTGGAGTCTTGTCTCTACATATATCTCCTGTTGATTTACAACCCTAACTCGCAGATTAGCTGTGACTATGGTATAAGTGAACTCCAGACTGTCATCTCTCTCGTTGTCTAACAACAGCCCTAACTCTGTACTGAAATCCTGACATCTTGATGACGGCTGTTGGGGTTCTGGACTACTGAGAGAAGAAAAGTGAAATCACACTCTGGCCTGAGTGGCCTTGCCAGAGAGCACGATTAGTTTGAAAGGAAGGGAAGTTCAGAGATGTTTATCCTGGCCTGGACATACTTAGGCTGGAAGAATAGTTGTCTAATGACTCATGATAATCTCAGATATTTATGGAACTGGCCAGAAGGCTTTCTCACGACAAACAAAGGACAGAAACACACAGTCAATCCCACACTGTTGTAAGATGCTGACCCATAACACCTTGTCTTTTTGCCAGTAGTCAGTAGAAAGCTTGACATAATAATGCCTGGATCAGAGTCACAGTAACCATATGTTTCATGAGAACTCGGTCAATAGCTACAAACTAATGACCCACGACTGTTTTCCTCTGATCTGCAGTAGGCTTCTGGGTGTTCAACTGCTAGAGAGAAGTAAGAAAAAGATAGAGGGGGGAGAGAAAGAGAGAGAGAGAAAGAGAGAGAGAAAGAGATGTATATGGAGATTCCTAGTGAGGATCTCTCTATGCTGTTAGAAAACCAACCCTCCGCCCGTCTCAGAGCTCCAGCCACTCTGGAGCTACAGCCCATCCCATACAGCCCCCTCTGTTCCCCCTCGTCAGGAAGAAACTCTCTCTGGACCAACACACACAATGGAGGCTTTATCCTTCAGCTTCCTCTATACCTCTCTCTGTCTCTCCCACTCTCTAACTTACCCCCCTCTCATCCTCTCTCCCTCCCCATTCTCTCTCACCCTATCACTCCCTTATCCCTCTCTCCCTCTTCCCCCCTCCCTCTCTAACTTCTCTCTCTGTACCCCTCTCTCTCCTTCTCTCATCCTCTCTCCTTACCCTTCCCTCCCTCTTTAACTCCTCTCTCCTCTCTATACCTCTCTCGATCCCCACCTTTCTCTCTTTCTCTCACCCTCCCCTCTCTCCTTCTCCCTCTTATTTTTAACAGCTGTAAAGGAATAGCTAATGCTTTACCCAGACATGAATGAGAACCATGTCTGCGTCCTTCGCCTGCACAGGTCACTTTACCCAACTCAACCTTTATATAAGCTGCTTACAAAATCCCTGCTAAAGGCTAGAGGAAAATATGACTGTACTGGTTACTAGCAAGCAAACCACCACTTGGTAAAATTTAGGGCATAATGATGCCTTCATAACTTAGAAGACCTACCGGTAGATGCATCACAAATCATTTAGAATCACAGTCATACTGCATAAAGGATTATCTCCTGAAATCTGGTGCTTTACCAAATGTCAAAATGTGGTATAACCCTTTTCTTACCCCTTTAGTTTTACATTTTCTTACATACAGTATGTATATCTCTCCTCCACCCCCTCTTTCTCTCCTCCTCATCCGCTCTTTCCATCCAGGACAATGAAGACAGGTGTGGGACTCTACACTGCCCTGGTGCTCTGTCTCCTGATGGGGACAGTGTTTTTACAGAGACCACGGCCTAAGAAACCTCCTAAGCCTCCAAAGCCCACCAAGCGCCCCTCCTTCAAGCCTGCCCCGCCACCTAAGGAACCAGAACCCCAGGAGCCCACAGACTTCCCCCCTCCCATCATTGGCCCCCCTTCCATGTTCCCTGACTGTCCCCGGGAGTGTTTCTGCCCCCCTTCCTTCCCCAATGCCCTCTATTGCGAGAACCGGAACCTCCGTACGGTCCCTTTGATCCCGTCCAGAGTACACTACCTGTACCTGCAGAACAACTACATCTCCGAGGTAACAGCGGAACCCTTCAACAATGCCACAGAGCTGAGATGGGTCAACATGGCCAACAATCGCATCAAAAAAGTGGACAAGAAGGTGAGAGCTTTATTTGATTTATTTCTTTAGTATTTGATATATTTAGTCATGTATTCAGTTATATTCATTCATATTTTTTTTCCTCGCTATATGTCTGTCTGTCCGTCTCTCTCAGGTGTTTGAGAAGGTACCTGGTCTGTTGTTTCTCTACATGGAGAGGAACCAGCTAAAGGAGGTTCCTGATGACCTGCCAGCTGGGTTGGAGCAGCTCAGACTCAGCCACAACCAGATCTCCAAGATCCCCTCTGGAGCCTTTGGCAAGATGGAGCACCTCGCTCTGCTCGACCTGCACCACAACAAGGTACACACACACATCCATGCAAGCAAGCACAAACACACATGTGCAATCAATCAACCACACTCACAAATGTGCAAATACACACACGCGCATGCATGCACGTAGAAACATACACACTAAATCATATAAACACACACTCCCACACTTCGTGTATTCTCTGTTGTGTTTAGTTGAGTGACAGTGACATGGGGAAGAACACGTTTAAAGACCTAAAGACCCTGGTTCAGCTGAACTTGGCCCACAACATCCTGAAGAAGATGCCAGCTAATATCCCCAATGGCATCGCACAGCTATTCCTGGACAGGAACAACATTGACAACATCCCTAAGTAAGCACACTCAGGCACGCGAGCACGAGGCAGGCATGCAAGCACGTATGCACACACACACGCTCACACAGATGCACACACGCATGATCTATTGACCGAAACATTGGTGTGAGATACAGCAAATCATGAATGGCATTGCGCTCAAATTCTCTATCCCCGATGCACCTTGATTACAAACGTTTTTTTTTCAAGAATGTTGATAATACATGAGCGTGCTAAAGTAAGAACCCTCTAATGAACCCGCTTGTCTTCTCCATACAGGGACTACTTCCAAGGCTTCTCCAACCTGGCGTTTGTGAGACTCAACTACAACCAGCTGAGTGATAAGGGAGTCCCTAAGGCTGTGTTCAACGTCTCCACTCTGCTAGACCTTCACCTGGCCCACAACCAGCTCACCTCCGTCCCCCTGTTCAACCCCCAGCTGGAGCAGTTGCACCTCAACCACAACAGCATCGAGAGTGAGTAGCCTAACATAAGACTGTAATAAGTCCGTAGCATGACAACATCACCTCAGAGAGTGAGTAACACAACACATACCATGACTCCAACCACATCACAATCATAACAGCATCGCGAGTGAGTAACACACAATGGCAGTACAACCATAAGTAGCTAACATAACCACGACAGCATTGAGAGTGAGTAACTTGTGTGTGTGTGTGTGTGTGTGTGTGTGTGTGTGTGTGTGTGTGTGTGTGTGTGTGTGTGTGTGTGTGTGTGTGTTCCTGTGTCAGGTATTAATGGGACCCAGTTGTGTCCATTTAGTCTGTCCTCTGAGAGTCTGACTGATGAGGCTCTGATGCCCAGGCTCAGGTAATACAACTTTGTATACAGTACATAACACAATAGGCATGGTCGATTGATTGATTAATTGTGTATTTGATTTTTTGATTTTTTGATTGATCGATCAATTCATTGCTTGATTGTTTGCTTGCTTGATTGATTTATTGATTGATTGACACCCACCAGGTACCTGCGTCTGGATGGGAACCACCTGAGTCCTCCTGTCCCTCTGGATGTCATCATGTGTTTCAGACACCTCAAGTCCATCGTTATCTAGAACCAGGCCTGGAGTCAGGGGCTGCTTCAGGACACAAACACAAACACACACACATACATGCACACACGCGCACTCACACAGTCAGCAAATGGCAGCAAACCTACGCAGATGTACGCAAGGCCACGCACGGACACGCACACACACGCTGCCTCGGACACAAACAGACATGCTTGCCCATACGCAGTCACACGCACATACACTCACACACGCACACACACACACATTACTATTTCAGATGGGTGAAATGGTGCCAAATGACCTGAGTTAAATGCTAGCTGTACAGCTTTGACAACTTCAGGAATATTTCACTCGTCTAAACAAATATTTATAAAACTAAGAACCAACCCGGCGCATTGACTACGTCTTTGCAGCATGGATGTATCTGCAGTTACTACCATGTAGTTTCAAATGCCCTTGGGGAATCTGTGTTTTTGAGGTACTTTGTTTATAAAAAAATATACAATTATATCCTTGTTTTTTGTATAAAGCAGTTGTGTACAAATAAAATAAATCAAATCTACTCTTGGCCAAATCATGCATCCTTTCCTATCCACATCCTTCTTATCCATCTGTCACGATCGTGTGGCGGATTGACGGACCAAAAAGCAGCTTTTTGGAAAATAAGCCATCTTCTTTTATTAGAACAAGAAGATGAACACGACACAAAAACACTTTAACAAAACAACAAAAACAACAAAACGACCGTGAAGCTACAAACGTTGTGCACAAACAGACAGGCTACTAACGTTCTTACATAGACAATTACCCACAACCAATGAGAGCCTATGGCTACCCTAAATAAGGCTCCCAATCAGAGACAACCGAAATCAGCTGTCTCTAATTGGGAACTCATTCAGGTAACCATAGACTCTCCTAGATAACTAACCACCATAGACAATGCTAAACATCTACACTCAACACAAAACCATATACTACACCCATTAACCCCTTTACCAAATAAACACCCAAAACAACAAAATATAAACATTCCCCATGTCACACCCTGACCTAACTAAAATAATAAAGAAAACAAAGAATAATAAGGCCAGGGCGTGACATAACCCCCCCCTTGAGGCGCGAACTCCGGGCGCACCATACACAGTCTAGGGGAGGGTCTGGGTGGGCTCCCCTCCACGGTGGCAGCTCCGGCTCTGGTCGTAGTCCCCTCGTCACCACAGTACCTAACCACCTCCTAGGCTTTCTCCAAACGACCCCCCTCCACATTAACCCCATTGCATTAAGGGGCAGTTCCGGACTAAAGGACAGTACCAGGGTAAGGGACAGTACCAGGATAAGGGGCAGTACCAGGATAAGGGGCAGTACCAGGGTAAGGGGCAGCACCAGGGTAAGGGGCAGCACCAGGGTAAGGGGCAGCACCAGGGTAAGGGGCAGCACCAGGGTAAGGGGCAGCTCCAGGGTAAGGGGCAGCTCCGGACTGAGGAATGGCAGCTCCGGACTGAGGGACTGCAGCTCCGGACTGAGGGACTGCAGCTCCGGACTGAGGGACGGCCCATGGCTGGCTGACAGATCTGGCTGCTCATGGCTGGCTAACGGATCTGGCTGCTCATGGCTGGCTAACTGATCTGGCTGCTCATGGCTGGCTGACGGATCTGGCTGCTCATGGCTGGCTGACGGATCTGGCTGCTCATGGCTGGCTGACGGATCTGGCTGCTCATGGCTGGCTGACGGATCTGGCTGCTCATGGCTAGCTGACGGATCTGGCTGCTCATGGCTAGCTGACGGATCTGGCTGCTCATGGCTAGCTGACGGATCTGGCTGCTCATGGGTAGCTGACGGATCTGGCTGCTCATGGCTAGCTGACGGATCTGGCTGCTCATGGCTAGCTGACGGATCTGGCTGCTCATGGCTAACTGACGGATCTGGCTGCTCATGGCTAGCTGACGGATCTGGCTGCTCATGGCTAGCTGACGGATCTGGCTGCTCATGGCTAGCTGACGGATCTGGCTGCTCATGGCTGGCTGACTGATCTGGCTGCTCCTGTCTGGTTGGCGGCTCTGGCAGATCCTGTCTGGTTGGCGGCTCTGGCAGATCCTGTCTGGTTGGCGGCTCTGGCAGATCCTGTCTGACGGACGGCTCTAGCGGCTCCTGTCTGGCTGGCGGCTCTAGCGGCTCCTGTCTGGCGGACGGCTCAGTGGGCTCATGGCAGACGGGCGGCTTTGCAGGCTCATGGCAGACGGGCGGCTTTGCAGGCTCATTGCAGACGGATGGCTCAGATGGCGCTGGGGAGACGGATGGCTCAGATGGCGCTGGGGAGACGGATGGCTCAGATGGCGCTTGGCAGACGGGCAGTTCAGTCATTGCAGTGCAGACGGCAGAGTCCTGCCGGCTGAGGCGCACTGTAGGCCTGGTGCGTGGTGCCGGGACTGGTGGCACCGGGCTGGGGACACGCATCTCAGGGCTAGTGCGGGGAGCAGCAACAGGACGCACAGGACTCTGGGGACACACAGGAGGCTTGGTGCGTGGTTTAGACACTGGTGGTAAAGGGCTGGAGACACGCACCATATAGCTAGTGCGCGGAGGAGGCACTGGTGGTACTGGATTGGGGCGGGGAGGTGGCGCCGGAAATACCGGACCGTGCAGGCGTACTGGCTCCCTTGAACACCGAGCCTGCCCAACCTTACCTGGTTCTATGCTCCCCGTCGCCTGACCAGTGCGGGGAGGTGGAATAACCCGCACCGGCCTATGTAGGCGAACCGGGGACACCATGCGTAAGGCTGGTGCCATGTACGCCGGCCCGAGGAGACGCACTGGTGACCAGATGCGTTGGGCCGGCTTCATGACATATGGCTCAACGCTCAGTCTAGCCCGGCCGATACGTGGAGCTGCAATGTACCGAACCGGGCTATGCACGCGTACAGGAGACACCGTGCGCTCTACTGCGTAACACGGTGTCTGCCCGTACTCTCGCTCTCCACGGTAAGTACAGGGAGTAGGCGCAGGTTTCCTACCTGACTTCGCCACACTCCCTTTAAGGCCCCCCCCAAGAAATTTTTGGGTTGTACTCACGGGCTTCCAGCCTTGTCTCCGTGCTGCCTCCTCATATCGCCTCCTCTCGGCTTTCGCTGCCTCCAGCTCTTCACGAGGGAGGCGATATTCTCCAGGTTGATCCCAAGGCCCCTTACCATCCAGTATCTCCTCCCATGTCCAGAAATCCTTTGTGGTTAGGTCCTGTTGCCGCCTTCCATGCCGCTTGGTCCTATGGTGGGTAATTCTGTCACGATCGTGTGGCGGATTGACGGACCAAAAAGCAGCTTTTGGAAAATAAGCCATCTTCTTTTATTAGAACAAGAAGATGAACACGACACAAAAACACTTTAACAAAACAACAAAAACAACAAAACGACCGTGAAGCTACAAACGTTGTGCACAAACAGACAGGCTACTAACGTTCTTACATAGACAATTACCCACAACCAATGAGAGCCTATGGCTACCCTAAATAAGGCTCCCAATCAGAGACAACCGAAATCAGCTGTCTCTAATTGGGAACTCATTCAGGTAACCATAGACTCTCCTAGATAACTAACCACCATAGACAATGCTAAACATCTACACTCAACACAAAACCATATACTACACCCATTAACCCCTTTACCAAATAAACACCCAAAACAACAAAACATAAACATTCCCCATGTCACACCCTGACCTAACTAAAATAATAAAGAAAACAAAGAATAATAAGGCCAGGGCGTGACACCATCTGAGTTCCTGGTTTAGCTAGTTGAATCATGCATCCTTTCCTATCCACATCCTTCCTATCCATCTGAGTTCCTGGTTCAGCTAGTTAAGGTCTTGGTGAGCAGCTAAAAAGTAGAATCAGGTGTGCAAAATTGGGCAGCCCTGCTATAATCCCTGTCATCCCTGTTCCTAGCAGACCCATTCCTGCCACACGAAGTAGATTATTACCTCCATATCCGCCTGTCTGTCTGTCGAAGCATACGGTATGTACAGAATATATAAACATACAGGCGCGCACACACACACACACACACACACACACACACACACACACACACACACACACACACACACACACACACACACACACACACACACACACACACACACACACACACACACACACACACACAGGATGATGACACAGTTGATCTTTTAGAAAGAGCCATTTTGAGAAGAACACGCATACGCAGTCATGAGAGGTTCAGTTTACATCAGAAAATAAACATTGGATGAAAGGGCGAGTCCTTGTTGACGATCCATATGTGTATCATAAAAGTTGTACATTCATACCGGACCATTCATTGTGCTGAAAAGGGTGCAGTCAAAATGACTGGCGAAATTGGATGGTCTTCATGCCCCTCCCTGCTTACCTGAAACGTAGGTCAGACTACATTACAAGGACAGGAGAAAAATAGCATTTCTATAAGTTTGCAAATGTTAACCACCACAAACACCTTTCACAAACGGTAAGCACAGACACACACCTATCCACGTACTGTGTGCAATAGGTGACCTTCCTCAAGACATGCCAGCGAAAGTAAATTGAACTCACACCATTTCTTACTCAACAGTCAGAAGTAGAGACTACTTTTCTCCTCTCTTGTTGTGTCATAGCCATAATGTTTTGCCAAGTTCTATAACATTCTATTAAAATGCCAAGAAATACCAGACAATCCAGCAGGAGTCCTGGAAATAACGCGCTCAGCAACAGCTACTGTAAACATCTCGTTCACTCCAGGAAACTTAGGGCTTAAATACCATCGGCCCAACAGCCAAACAGTGTTTGGAACAATCAAAATCTACAGCGAGAAAGTGGTTCTGAGAGGAAGACTTGTTGAGTTAGAGGGACACATTACGGTACATGTATGAGTGTTGGTTACACTTCATTTGACGGTGTCACTAAGACGTGCACCTTCGTGTTCATGTTGCAGTGACACTGTCAAATAAAGTGTAACCAACGTGCTTTATAGTCCAGGAGTCTGAATGAATCTGGGTTCTGCAAAACTGACCTAGAGAGTTCTAATCAGAAGATTTCAATCTCTCCCAGCTGCAATGGGGTACAGGTTCACGGTGGGGCCTAGGACCTTTTATCCAGGGGGACCAAAACTCGCTCGAATGAACACTGTAATGCTGACCTCTTATGGTTAGGAAATGTATTACATCACTGAAAAATAATTGAAAGACCGCACACCCTCAAAGGGAGGTGCCCACTGATGGAAGAACAACTATGCAATGAAAAAGAAAGGTGCATAATCTTCTCTCCTTGCTTGTGGATTTACAATGGGATCAAGGCTATTGAGCCGAACCGTTGGTAATAAATCCACAAAGTCAGAGATGAGTGTGCGACTTTCTTTTTTTATTGCAAAGGACATGTATTACATTAAACATGCCTTCTGCCCTACATTTCCTAGAAGAAAGCTGATTGGAGACACTTCTTTGTAGTCAGAGAGGAAAGCTGTGCTTTTTTCTGTTTTCCACGTTGACTCAACGTCATCAGATACATTATTTTTGGTTGAAATGACGTGAAACATTGATTCAAGCAGTTTGTGCCCAGTGGGGACTGTTGGATTTACCTTAGTTCCTTTGTTTTGTCTTGTGTTTTAGTTGTTCAGGGCGTGAGTTGGGTGGGTAATCTATGTTTTCTATTTCTGTGTTGGTTTTCTGTGTTTGGCCTGATATGGTTCTCAATCAGAGGCAGCTGTCAATCGTTGTCCCTGATTGGGAACCATATTTAGGTAGCCTGTTTTCTGTTGGGTTTTGGTGGGTGTTTGTTTTCAGTCTTTGTGTGTCTGCACCAGATAGAACTGTTTCGGTTTTCACTTTGTTGTTTTTGTATTTTGAGTTGTTCACTTTCATTAATAAGATGAACAATTACCAGGCTGCGCATTGGTCCTCCGATCCTTCAAACTTCTCCTCCTTAGACGAGGAGGAAGACGACAGCCGTTACAGAGGTCTCAAAAAAATAGACGTTTGAGAGAACCAATCAAAGGTCAGACAGAAATAAGCACAACTCTGTGTGAATACTACAACTTCCAACAGCCTCTACCTCGCTGTGAGTCACGTGAACCAGGCTAGAAACCGAGTAAAATAAAATCACTGAAAAGCCTTCAAATTATGCGTAGGATTGTTCTGAGTAACATTAAACAATCTGACATAAAGATTTAACAGAATGCCAGCTAGATAAAGATACAATAGCTTCATTGTAATGTAATAACATATATTACTAATGGAGAACAGCATGTAATGCCATAGCCAAGCAGACTCAAATCTCCAGCTGTCAAGTAATAAACTGACCAATGTCCACTTGGCTCCAAGTGTGTCCCAAAGATATGCCAATCTAAAACACAGAAAAGGTTATCCAGTATTTTCATATATCTTACATCTCTACCTGATGCATTTAGTCTAATAATAAATAAAGGTTGAGAAACTACATTTTTTGAGCTCATTTGAGCCCTGTTGTCACGTTCCTGACCTATTTATGTTAGTTTTGTGTGTTAGTTGGTCAGGACGTGAGGTTGGGTGGGCATTCTATGTTATCTGTTTCTATGTTGGTTTTGGTTTGCCTGGTATGGCTCTTGATTAGAGGCAGGTGGTTTGCGTTTTCCTCTAATCAAGAGTCATATTTAGGTAGGGCATTCTCACTGTTTGTTTGTGGGTGATTGTCTCCTGTGATGTCTCTCGTGTTGTCGATGTTTTTTCACATATGGGACTGTTTGGCTGTTCGTGCGTTTTGATGTACGTTCCTGTTCGTGAGTTTACGTTTGTTGATGTGAGTTTATGTTCAGGTTCCGTTGTACGTCGTTTTGTTATTTTGTAGTTTTGAAAGTGTTTTGTTTTGTTACGTGACCATCGTATTTATAATAAAGATGGCATATTTCCCTGAACCCGCATTTTGGTCAGAAGATCCTTCTCTCCTCACCTCATCTGAGGATGAGGAAAGCGACAGCTATTACAGAATCACCCACCAACACGCTAAGACCAAGCGGCAAGGGAAAACGAAACGGAGTAGGGGACAGGAGAGAAAGGATTTCTGGACATGGGAGCAAATAATGAATGGAGAAGGTCCCTGGGCTAAGGCAGGAGAAAATCGCCGTCCCAAAGCTGAGCTGGAGGCACGGAGGAGAGCAGAGGCTACCGAGGAGAGGAACCGGAGCTATGAGGGAACGCGTCTGGCACGGAAGCCAAAAAAGCCCGTGAGTAATTCCCAAAAATTTCTTGGGGGGGGGCTAGGAGATAGTGGGCCAAGGGCAGGTAGGAGACCTGCGCCCACTTCCCAGGCTTACCGTGGAGAGCGGGAGTACGGGCAGGCGCCGTGTTACGCAGTAGAGCGCACGGTGTCTCCTGTACGAGTGCATAGCCCAGTGCGGGTTATTCCACCTCCCCGCACTGGTAGGGCTAGATTGAGGATTGAGCCAGGTGTCATGAGGCCGGCTCAACGCGTCTGGTCTCCAGTGCGTCTCCTCGGGCCGGCATACATGGCACCTGCCTTACGCATGGTTTCCCCGGTTCGCCTACATAGCCCGGTGCGGGTTATTCCACCTCCCCGCACTGGTCGGGCAACCGGGAGTATTCAACCAGGTAAGGTTGGGCAAGCTCAATGCTCAAGAGTGCCAGTACGCCTCCACGGTCCGGTATTTCCGGCACCACCTCCCCGCCCCAGCCTAGTACCTACAGTGTCTACACTACGCACTAGGCTACCAGTGCGTATCCTGAGCCCTGTTCCTCCTCCACGCACTCTCCCTGTAGTGCGTGTATCTAGCCCGGTGCCTCCAGTTCCGGCCCCACGCACTAAGCTACCAGTGCGTCTCCAGAGCCCTGTACACACTGTATATTCTCCCCCTACTAATCCTGATGTGCTTGTCCTCAGCCCGGCGTCACCAGTGCCGGTACCACGCATCAGGGATAGAGTAGGCTTTGAGAATACAGTGTGCCCTGTCCCTGCTCCCCGCACTAGTAGGAAGGTGCTTATCATTAGCACGGTGCCTCCAGTTCCGGCACCACGCACCAGGTCTACAGTGCGCCATATCCGGCCAGAGCCATCCGTCTCACCAGCGCCATCTGAGCCATCCGTCTCCCCAGCGCCATCTGAGACATCCGTCTCCCCAGCGCCATCTGAGCCATCCGTCTCCCCAGCGCCATCTGAGCCATCCGTCTCCCCAGCGCCGTCTGAGCCATCCGTCTGCCAGGAGCCTGCAAAGCCGCCCGTCTGCCATGAGCCTGCAAAGCCGCCCGTCTGCCATGAGCATACAGAGCCGTCAGCCAGACAGGAGCCGCTAGAGCCATCAGCTAGACAGGAGCCGCTAGAGCCGTCAGCCAGACAGGATCTGCCAGAGCCGCCAACCAGACAGGATCTGCCAGAGCCGCCAACCAGACAGGATCTGCCAGAGCCGCCAACCAGACAGGATCTGCCAGAGCCGCCAACCAGACAGGATCTGCCAGAGCCGCCAACCAGACAGGATCTGCCAGAGCCGCCAGCGAGCCATGAGCAGCCAGAGCCGTCAGAGAGCCATGAGCAGCCAGAGCCGTCAGAGAGCCATGAGCAGCCAGAGCCGTCAGAGAGCCATGAGCAGCCAGAGCCGTCAGAGAGCCATGAGCAGCCAGAGCCGTCAGAGCGCCATGAGCGTCGAGAGCCGTCAGAGCGCCATGAGCGTCGAGAGCCGTCAGCCTGCCATGAGCGTCGAGAGCCGTCAGCCTGCCATGAGCGTCGAGAGCCGTCAGCCTGCCATGAGCGTCGAGAGCCGTCAGCCAGCCATGAGCGTCGAGATTCGTCAGTCAGCCATGAGCTGCCCTTCAGCCTGAAAAGGCTAAATACCCAGAACTGCCCATCAGTCCAGAGCTGTCTCTCTGTCCGGAGCTGCCTTTCAGTCCGGAGTTGCCCCTCTATCCTGATCTCCCTCTCTATCTTCATCTACCTCTATATTCTTATCTATCCCTCTATCTTGATTTATCTCTCTGTCCCGGTGTTATCCTTATTAGGTATATTATTAAGAGAATTGTGTGGGGGAAAAAAGAGGGTGGACATTCTTGGAGGGAGGAAGTTAGGATGGATTATGGTGGGGTGGGAACCGCGCCCGGAGCCTGAGCCACCACCGTGGTTAGATGCCCACCCAGACCCTCCCCTAGACTTTGTGCTGGTGCGTCCGGAGTTCGCACCTTGTGGGGGGGGTACTGTCACGTTCCTGACCTATTTATGTTAGTTTTGTGTGTTAGTTGGTCAGGACGTGAGGTTGGGTGGGCATTCTATGTTATCTGTTTCTATGTTGGTTTTGGTTTGCCTGGTATGGCTCTTGATTAGAGGCAGGTGGTTTGCGTTTTCCTCTAATCAAGAGTCATATTTAGGTAGGGCATTCTCACTGTTTGTTTGTGGGTGATTGTCTCCTGTGATGTCTCTCGTGTTGTCGATGTTTTTTCACATATGGGACTGTTTGGCTGTTCGTGCGTTTTGATGTACGTTCCTGTTCGTGAGTTTACGTTTGTTGATGTGAGTTTATGTTCAGGTTCCGTTGTACGTCGTTTTGTTATTTTGTAGTTTTGAAAGTGTTTTGTTTTGTTACGTGACCATCGTATTTATAATAAAGATGGCATATTTCCCTGAACCCGCATTTTGGTCAGAAGATCCTTCTCTCCTCACCTCATCTGAGGATGAGGAAAGCGACAGCTATTACACCTGTCCTAATTCATCTAAAAAAGGATTTATTCAAATGAAGCATATAATAATATTATGATATATCCCATGTGCATAATATACCATACCAATCCACTCCATGATGCTCACAACAACATAGCATGGCATTACACAGACTGGGACTATGTCAGGTTTATTAGAAAGAGCATCATGCAGTGATGTCAAACCCAATTCACAAGCATAAGAGGTGACTCAAACTAGAGCTGGTGAGGTGACAGCAATATATATGTGCTGCGTTATGTCAGTTAGAAGACAGGCACTGAAATGTACGCTGTATCATTTTAATTCAAATAAGAAAGTAGCTACACATGCTAAAAAATACATGGTTCTCTTGTTGTGCATGTTTATTTCTCAAAACATTCCCAATATATTCCATTAAGATCAGCGACCGGATGGGTTTGTTAATCCTCCTACTACTATCTTCAAATCTGAAGGACTGGAGCCCTTTCACCTTAAAGTGTAAAAAATTTTGATCAAAGGATATAATACCAATGAATTAATACTCCAAGTGGGGGAGAGACTCACATGTTAGAAAAAACTTTAAAATGTTTACTGTGGAAACAAAAAAAGACAACTAAATTCTACAAAACATAGTATCCACTTTTGTGCCATGTTCAAAGGGGTTATTACGAAACCTCAGCTTTCTACTATGGAAGGATCCTTCTACTGCATACGTGAGTTACATTTTGCCCCAAACAGCACTGTCATGTTTCTCCCGCTGTGATCATACTCATATGTTTAGTTAAACAATTATTACAAGTAAAGCATTTACCAAAAAGAAGTTAACAATGTGGTTGTTCTCCTTGGTGACAGCTGGTGCAGTTCTAGATGTTTTACTGCCCTGAAGCATTTACACACAAGGGGCAAACATGGTCTCTTACCTGTCTGAAAACAAATATGTTCTTTCAGGGTTTTCTTTTCATCTGAGCGTCCAGGGTTGAAGTCCCTGTTCGGGCATTCTTTTAAATGTTCAACTTCCTTCAGAAGCAAGTTTTTCAATAATTGCAATTTCTGTCACTTTCCATGGCATGTTCACCTGTGGACAATACAATCCCATAGCCAAAACAGCTTAGTCTGAAAGCTTTAGGATTTTTAATCTGAAACTCCAGGTATAAACTCCCTGTTGAAAGACTGTTTTCAGTGTGTCAATCAGACAGCATCATCTGATTTAGGAATTTGCAGTGTGCCATACTTTTGTGAGAGACAACTGTCATCTGAAGCAGCATTGGATTGGTCGTTTTCTTGCAAGATTTGTACTGTAAAGCCACATTGGTACTTGGCCTGATTCTTTGAGTTCGCTGTGTAAAGATGGCAGAGATTGCACACGTCCAAATTCTGACCACGACGTAATTTGAACACGCAACCTTCTGATCTGTAGTCAGACGCGCTACCGTTGCGCCACGAGGTCTTGGAAGAATCGCATATTTGGAGGTGATGCCTAGTTCATATTTCGTTGACTGTATCATTTGGAATGGAGGCCTGTGTCTCTGGGGAAATGTACGAACTAATGTGCATCTACCCGGCAGGTTAGGTGTATGAAAACAAGTAAAATCAGAGCCTGGATAGCTCAGTCGGTAGAGCATCAGACTTTTAATCTGAGGGTCCAGGGTTTAAGTCCCTGTTCAGGCGTACTTTTAATATTCACCTTCCTTCAGAAGCAAGTCTTTCTATAATTGCAATTTCTGTCACTTTCCATGACACGTTCACCTGTGGACAATACAATCCCATAGCCAAAACTCCTTAGTCTGAAAGCTTTAGGATTTTTAATCTGAAACTCCAGGTATCAACACCCTGTTGAAAGACTGATTTCAGTGTGTCAATCAGACAGCATCATCTGATTTAGGAATTTGCAGTGTGCCATGCTTTTGTGAGAGACAACTGTCATCTGAAGCAGCATTGGATTGGGCGTTTTCTTGCAAGATTTGTACTGTAAAGCCACATTGGTACTTGGCCTGATTCTTTGAGTTCGCTGTGTAAAGATGGCAGAGATTGCACACGTCCAAATTCTGACCACGACGTAATTTGAACACGCAACCTTCTGATCTGGAGTCAGACGCGCTACCGTTGCGCCACGAGGTCTTGGAAGAATCGCATATTTGGAGGTGATGCCTAGTTCATATTTCGTTGACTGTATCACTTGGAATGGAGGCCTGTGTCTCTGGGGAAATGTACGAACTAATGTGCATCTGAAAGGCAGGTTAGGTGTATGAAAACATGGAAAAACAGAGCCCGGATAGCTCAGTCGGTAGAGCATCAGACTTTTAATCTGAGGGTCCAGGGTTCAAGTCCCTGTTCGGGCGTTCTTTTAATGTTCACCTTCCTTCAGAAGCAAGTCTATCTATAATTGCAATTTCTGTTACTTTTCTTGACATGTTCACCTGTGGACAATACAATCCCATAGCCAAAACAGCTTAGTCTGAAAGCTTTAGGATTTTTAATCTGAAACTCCAGGTATAAACACCCTGTTGAAAGACTGATTTCAGTCTGTCAATCACACAGCATCATCTGAATTAGGAATTTGCAGTGTGCCATGCTTTTGTAAAAGAGACAACTGTCATCTGAAGCAGCATTGGATTGGTCGCTTTCTTGCAAGATTTGTACTGTAAAGCCACATTGGTACTTGTGCTGATTCTTTGAGTTCGCTGTGTAAAGAAGGCAGAGATTGCACACATCAATATTCTGACCACGACGTGATTTGAACACGCAACCTTCTGATCTGGAGTCAGACGCGCTACCGTTGCGCCACGAGGTCTTGGAAGAATCGCAAATTTGGAGGTCATGCCTAGTTCATATTTCGTTGACTGTATCATTTGGAATGGAGGCCTGTGTCTCTGGGGAAATGTACGAACTAATGTGCATCTGCCCGGCAGGTTAGGTGTATGAAAACAAGTAAAATCAGAGCCTGGTTAGCTCAGTCGGTAGAGCATCAGACTTTTAATCTGAGGGTCCAGGGTTCAAGTCCCTGTTTGGGCATTCTTTTAATGTTCACCTTCCTTCAGAAGCAAGTCTTTCTATAATTACAATTTCTGTCACTTTCCATGACATGTTCACCTGTGGACAATACAATCCCATAGCCAAAACAGCTTAGTCTGAAAGCTTTAGGATTTTTTATCTGAAACTCCAGGTATAAACACCCTGTTGAAAGACTGATTTCAGTCTGTAAATCAGACAGCATCATCTGAATTAGGAATTTGCAGGGTGCCATGCTTTTGTAAAAGAGACAAATGTCATCTGAAGCAGCATTGCATTGGTCGTTTTCTTGCAAGATTTGTACTGTAAAGCCACATTGGTACTTGTGCTGATTCTTTGAGTTCGCTGTGTAAAGAAGGCAGAGATTGCACACATCCAAATTCTGACCACGACGTGATTTGAACACGCAACCTTCTGATCTGGAGTCAGACGCGCTACCGTTGCGCCACGAGGTCTTGGAAGAATTGCATATTTGGAGGTGAAGCCTAGTTCATATTTCGTTGACTGTATCATTTGGAATGGAGGCCTGTGTCTCTGGGGAAATGTACGAACTAATGTGCATCTACCCGGCAGGTTAGGTGTATGAAAACAAGTAAAATCAAAGCCTGGATAGCTCAGTCGGTAGAGCATCAGTCTTTTAATCTGAGGGTCCAGGGTTCAAGTCCCTGTTCGGGAGTTCTTTTAATATTCACCTTCCTTCAGAAGCAAGTCTTTCTATAATTGCAATTTCTGTTACTTTCCATGACTTGTTCACCTGTGGACAATACAATCCCATAGCCAAAACAGCTTAGTCTAAAAGCTTTAGGATTTTTAATCTGAAACTCCAGGTATAAACACCCTGTTGAAAGACTGATTTCAGTCTGTAAATCACACAGCATCATCTGAATTAGGAATTTGCAGGGTGCCATGCTTTTGTAAAAGAGACAACTGTCATCTGAAGCAGCATTGGATTGGTCGTTTCTTGCAAGATTTCTACTGTAAAGCCACATTGGTACTTGGCCTGATTCTTTGAGTTCGCTGTGTAAAGAAGGCAGAGAATGCACACATCCAAATTCTGACCACGACGTAATTTGAACACGCAACCTTCTGATCTGGAGTCAGACGCGCTACCGTTGCGCCACGAGGTCTTGGAAGAATTGCATATTTGGAGGTGATGCCTAGTTCATATTTCGTTGACTGTATCATTTGGAATGGAGGCCTGTGTCTCTGGGGAAATGTACGAACTAATGTGCATCTGCCCGGCAGGTTAGGTGTATGAAAACAAGTAAAATCAGAGCCTGGATAGCTCAGTCGGTAGAGCATCAGACTTTTAATCTGAGGGTCCAGGTTTCAAGTCCCTGTTTGGGCGTTCTTTTAATGTTCACCTTCCTTCAGAAGCAAGTCTTTCTATAATTACAATTTCTGTCACTTTCCATGACATGTTCACCTGTGGACAATACAATCCCATAGCCAAAACAGCTTAGTCTGAAAGCTTTAGGATTTTTAATCTGAAACTCCAGGTATAAACACCCTGTTGAAAGACTGATTTCAGTCTGTAAATCATACAGCATCATCTGAATTAGGAATTTGCAGGGTGCCATGCTTTTGTAAAAGAGACAAATGTCATCTGAAGCAGCATTGGATTGGTCGTTTTCTTGCAAGATTTGTACTGTAAAGCCACATTGGTACTTGTGCTGATTCTTTGAGTTCGCTGTGTAAAGAAGGCAGAGACTGCACACATCCAAATTCTGACAACGACGTGATTTGAACATGCAACCTTCTGATCTGGAGTCAGACGCGCTACCGTTGCGCCACGAGGTCTTGGAAGAATCGCATATTTGGAGGTGATGCCTAGTTCAGATTTCGTTGACTGTATCATTTGGAATGGAGGCCTGTGTCTCTGGGGAAATGTACGAACTAATGTGCATCTGCCCGGCAGGTTAGGTGTATGAAAACATGTAAAATCACAGCCCGGATAGCTCAGTCGGTAGAGCATCAGACTTTTAATCTAAGGGTCCAGGGTTCAAGTCCCTGTTTGGGCGTTCTTTTAATGTTCACCGTCCTTCAGAAGCAAGTCTTTCTATAATTGCAATTTCTGTCACTTTCCATGACATGTTCACCTGTGGACAATACAATCCCATAGCCAAAACAGCTTAGTCTGAAAGCTTTACGATTTTTAATCTGAAACTCCAGGTATAAACTCCCTGTTGAAAGACTGTTTTCAGTGTGTCAATCAGACAGCATCATCTGATTTAGGAATTTGCAGTGTGCCATACTTTTGTGAGAGACAACTGTCATCTGAAGCAGCATTGGATTGGTCGTTTTCTTGCAAGATTTGTACTGTAAAGCCACATTGGTACTTGGCCTGATTCTTTGAGTTCGCTGTGTAAAGATGGCAGAGATTGCACACGTCCAAATTCTGACCACGACGTAATTTGAACACGCAACCTTCTGATCTGGAGTCAGACGCGCTACCGTTGCGCCACGAGGTCTTGGAAGAATCGCATATTTGGAGGTGATGCCTAGTTCATATTTCGTTGACTGTATCATTTGGAATGGAGGCCTGTGTCTCTGGGGAAATGTACGAACTAATGTGCATCTACGCGGCAGGTTAGGTGTATGAAAACATGGAAAAACAGAGCCCGGATAGCTCAGTCGGTAGAGCATCAGACTTTTAATCTGAGGGTCCAGGGTTCAAGTCCCTGTTCAGGCGTCCTTTTAATATTCACCTTCCTTCAGAAGCAAGTCTTTCTATAATTGCAATTTCTGTCACTTTCCATGACATGTTCACCTTTGGACAATACAATCCCATAGCCAAAACTGCTTAGTCTGAAAGCTTTAGGATTTTTAATGTGAAACTCCAGGTATCAACACCCTGTTGAAAGACTGATTTCAGTGTGTCAATCAGACAGCATCATCTGATTTAGGAATTTGCAGTGTGCCATACTTTTGTGAGAGACAACTGTCATCTGAAGCAGCATTGGATTGGTCGTTTTCTTGCAAGATTTGTACTGTAAAGCCACATTGGTACTTGTGCTGATTCTTTGAGTTCGCTGTGTAAAGAAGGCAGAGATTGCACACATCCAAATTCTGACCACGATGTAATTTGAACACGCAACCTTCTGATCTGGAGTCAGACGCGCTACCATTGCGCCACGAGGTCTTGGAAGAATTGCATATTTGGAGGTCATGCCTAGTTCATATTTCGTTGACTGTATCATTTGGAATGGAGGCCTGTGTCTCTGTGGAAATGTACGAACTAATGTGCATCTACCCGGCAGGTTAGGTGTATGAAAACAAGTAAAATCAGAGCCTGGATAGCTCAGTCGGTAGAGCATCAGACTTTTAATCTGAGGGTCCAGGGTTCAAGTCCCTGTTTGGGCGTTCTTTTAATATTCACCTTCCTTCAGAAGCAAGTCTTTCTATAATTGCAATTTCTGTTACTTTCCATGACACGTTCACCTGTGGACAATACAATCCCATAGCCAAAACTCCTTAGTCTGAAAGCTTTAGGATTTTTAATCTGAAACTCCAGGTATCAACACCCTGTTGAAAGACTGATTTCAGTGTGTCAATCAGACAGCATCATCTGATTTAGGAATTTGCAGTGTGCCATGCTTTTGTGAGAGACAACTGTCATCTGAAGCAGCATTGGATTGGGCGTTTTCTTGCAAGATTTGTACTGTAAAGCCACATTGGTACTTGGCCTGATTCTTTGAGTTCGCTGTGTAAAGATGGCAGAGATTGCACACGTCCAAATTCTGACCACGACGTAATTTGAACACGCAACCTTCTGATCTGGAGTCAGACGCGCTACCGTTGCGCCACGAGGTCTTGGAAGAATCGCATATTTGGAGGTGATGCCTAGTTCATATTTCGTTGACTGTATCACTTGGAATGGAGGCCTGTGTCTCTGGGGAAATGTACGAACTAATGTGCATCTGAAAGGCAGGTTAGGTGTATGAAAACATGGAAAAACAGAACCCGGATAGCTCAGTCGGTAGAGCATCAGACTTTTAATCTGAGGGTCCAGGGTTCAAGTCCCTGTTCGGGCGTTCTTTTAATGTTCACCTTCCTTCAGAAGCAAGTCTATCTATAATTGCAATTTCTGTTACTTTTCTTGACATGTTCACCTGTGGACAATACAATCCCATAGCCAAAACAGCTTAGTCTGAAAGCTTTAGGATTTTTAATCTGAAACTCCAGGTATAAACACCCTGTTGAAAGACTGATTTCAGTCTGTAAATCACACAGCATCATCTGAATTAGGAATTTGCAGTGTGCCATGCTTTTGTAAAAGAGACAACTGTCATCTGAAGCAGCATTGGATTGGTCGCTTTCTTGCAAGATTTGTACTGTAAAGCCACATTGGTACTTGTGCTGATTCTTTGAGTTCGCTGTGTAAAGAAGGCAGAGATTGCACACATCAATATTCTGACCACGACGTGATTTGAACACGCAACCTTCTGATCTGGAGTCAGACGCGCTACCGTTGCGCCACGAGGTCTTGGAAGAATCGCAAATTTGGAGGTCATGCCTAGTTCAGATTTCGTTGACTGTATCATTTGGAATGGAGGCCTGTGTCTCTGGGGAAATGTACGAACTAATGTGCATCTGCCCGGCAGGTTAGGTGTATGAAAACATGTAAAAACAGAGCCTGGATAGCTCAGTCGATAGAGCATCAGTCGTTTAATCTGAGGGTCCAGGGTTCAAGTCCCTGTTCAGGCATTCTTTTAATATTCACCTTCCTTCAGAAGCAAGTCTTTCTATAATTGCAATTTCTGTTACTTTCCATGACATGTTCACCTGTGGACAATACAATCCCATAGCCAAAACAGCTAAGTCTGAAAGCTTTAGGATTTTTAATCTGAAACTCCAGGTAAAAACACCCTGTTGAAAGACTGATTTCAGTCTGTAAATCACACAGCATCATCTGAATTAGGAATTTGCAGTGTGCCATGCTTTTGTAAAAGAGACAACTGTCATCTGAAGCAGCATTGGATTGGTCGTTTTCTTGCAAGATTTGTACTGTAAAGCCACATTGGTACTTGTGCTGATTCTTTGAGTTCGCTGTGTAAAGAAGGCAGAGATTGCACACATCAAAATTCTGACCACGACGTGATTTGAACACGCAACCTTCTGATCTGGAGTCAGACGCGCTACCGTTGCGCCACGAGGTCTTGGAAGAATCACATATTTGGAGGTGATGCCTAGTTCAGATTTCGTTGACTGTATCATTTGGAATGGAGGCCTGTGTCTCTGGGGAAATGTACGAACTAATGTGCATCTACCCGGCAGGTTAGGTGTATGAAAACAAGCAAATTCAGAGCCTGGATAGCTCAGTCGGTAGAGCATCAGACTTTTAATCTGAGGGTCCAGGGTTCAAGTCCCTGTTCAGGCGTCCTTTTAATATTCACCTTCCTTCAGAAGCAAGTCTTTCTATAATTGCAATTTCTGTCACTTTCCATGACATGTTCACCTGTGGACAATACAATCCCATAGCCAAAACTGCTTAGTCTGAAAGCTTTAGGATTTTTAATCTGAAACTCCAGGTATCAACACCCTGTTGAAAGACTGATTTCAGTGTGTCAATCAGACAGCATCATCTGATTTAGGAATTTGCAGTGTGCCATACTTTTGTGAGAGACAACTGTCATCTGAAGCAGCATTGGATTGGTCGTTTTCTTGCTAGATTTGTACTGTAAAGCCACATTGGTACTTGTGCTGATTCTTTGAGTTCGCTGTGTAAAGAAGGCAGAGATTGCACACATCCAAATTCTGACCACGACGTGATTTGAACACGCAACCTTCTGATCTGGAGTCAGACGCGCTACCGTTGCGCCACGAGGTCTTGGAAGAATCGCATATTTGGAGGTGATGCCTAGTTCATATTTCGTTGACTGTATCATTTGGAATGGAGGCCTGTGTCTCTGGGGAAATGTACGAACTAATGTGCATCTACCCGGCAGGTTAGGTGTATGAAAACATGGAAAAACGGAGCCCAGATAGCTCAGTCGGTAGAGCATCAGACTTTTAATCTGAGGGTCCAGGGTTCAAGTCCCTGTTCGGGCGTTCTTTTAATGTTCACCTTCCTTCAGAAGCAAGTCTTTCTATAATTGCAATTTCTGTCACTTTCCATGACATGTTCACCTGTGGACAATACAATCACATAGCCAAAACAGCTTAGTCTGAAAGCTTTAGGATTTTTAATCTGAAACTCCAGGTATAAACACCCTGTTGAAAGACTGATTTCAGTCTGTAAATCACACAGCATCATCTGAATTAGGAATTTGCAGGGTGCCATGCTTTTGTAAAAGAGACAACTGTCATCTGAAGCAGCATTGGATTGGTCGTTTTCTTGCAAGATTTGTACTGTAAAGCCACATTGGTACTTGTGCTGATTCTTTGAGTTCACTGTGTAAAGAAGGCAGAGATTGCACACATCAATATTCTGACCACGACGTGATTTGAACACGCAACCTTCTGATCTGGAGTCAGACGCGCTACCGTTGCGCCACGAGGTCTTGGAAGAATTGCATATTTGGAGGTGATGCCTAGTTCAGATTTCGTTGACTGTATCACTTGGAATGGAGGCCTGTGTCTCTGGGGAAATGTACGAACTAATGTGCATCTGCCCGGCAGGTTAGGTGTATGAAAACAATTAAAATCAGTGACTGGATAGCTCAGTCGGCAGAGCATCAGACTTTTAATCTGAGGGTCCAGGGTTCAAGTCCCTGTTCGAGTGTTCTTTTAATGTTCACCTTCCTTCAGAAGCAAGTCTTTCTATAATTGCAATTTCTGTTACTTTTCTTGACATGTTCACCTGTGGACAATACAATCCCATAGCCAAAACAGCTTAGTCTGAAAGCTTTAGGATTTTTAATCTGAAACTCCAGGTATAAACACCCTGTTGAAAGACTGATTTCAGTCTGTCAATCACACAGCATCATCTGAATTAGGAATTTGCAGTGTGCCATGCTTTTGTAAAAGAGACAACTGTCATCTGAAGCAGCATTGGATTGGTCGTTTTCTTGCAAGATTTGTAATGTAAAGCCACATTGGTACTTGTGCTGATTCTTTGAGTTCGCTGTGTAAAGAAGGCAGAGATTGCACACATCAAAATTCTGACCACGACGTGATTTGAACACGCAACCTTCTGATTTGGAGTCAGACGCGCTACCGTTGCGCCACGAGGTCTTGGAAGAATCGCATATTTGGAGGTGATGCCTAGTTCATATTTCGTTGACTGTATCATTTGGAATGGAGGCCTGTGTCTCTGGGGAAATGTACGAACTAATGTGCATCTGCCCGGCAGGTTAGGTGTATGAAAACATGGAAAAACAGAGCCCGCATAGCTCAGTCGGTAGAGCATCAGACTTTTAATCTGAGGGTCCAGGGTTCAAGTCCCTGTTCGGGCGTTCTTTTAATGTTCACCTTCCTTCAGAAGCAAGTCTTTCTATAATTGCAATTTCTGTCACTTTCCATGACATGTTCACCTGTGGACAATACAATCACATAGCCAAAACAGCTTAGTCTGAAAGCTTTAGGATTTTTAATCTGAAACTCCAGGTATAAACACCCTGTTGAAAGACTGATTTCAGTCTGTAAATCACACAGCATCATCTGAATTAGGAATTTGCAGGGTGCCATGCTTTTGTAAAAGAGACAACTGTCATCTGAAGCAGCATTGGATTGGTCGTTTTCTTGCAAGATTTGTACTGTAAAGCCACATTGGTACTTGTGCTGATTCTTTGAGTTCACTGTGTAAAGAAGGCAGAGATTGCACACATCAATATTCAGACCACGACGTGATTTGAACACGCAACCTTCTGATCTGGAGTCAGACGCGCTACCGTTGCGCCACGAGGTCTTGGAAGAATTGCATATTTGGAGGTGATGCCTAGTTCAGATTTCGTTGACTGTATCACTTGGAATGGAGGCCTGTGTCTCTGGGGAAATGTACGAACTAATGTGCATCTGCCCGGCAGGTTAGGTGTATGAAAACAATTAAAATCAGTGCCTGGATAGCTCAGTCGGCAGAGCATCAGACTTTTAATCTGAGGGTCCAGGGTTCAAGTCCCTGTTCGAGTGTTCTTTTAATGTTCACCTTCCTTCAGAAGCAAGTCTTTCTATAATTGCAATTTCTGTTACTTTTCTTGACATGTTCACCTGTGGACAATACAATCCCATAGCCAAAACAGCTTAGTCTGAAAGCTTTAGGATTTTTAATCTGAAACTCCAGGTATAAACACCCTGTTGAAAGACTGATTTCAGTCTGTCAATCACACAGCATCATCTGAATTAGGAATTTGCAGTGTGCCATGCTTTTGTAAAAGAGACAACTGTCATCTGAAGCAGCATTGGATTGGTCGTTTTCTTGCAAGATTTGTACTGTAAAGCCACATTGGTACTTGTGCTGATTCTTTGAGTTCGCTGTGTAAAGAATGCAGAGATTGCACACATCAAAATTCTGACCACGACGTGATTTGAACACGCAACCTTCTGATCTGGAGTCAGACGCGCTACCGTTGCGCCACGAGGTCTTGGAAGAATCGCATATTTGGAGGTGATGCCTAGTTCATATTTCGTTGACTGTATCATTTGGAATGGAGGCCTGTGTCTCTGGGGAAATGTACGAACTAATGTGCATCTACCCGGCAGGTTAGGTGTATGAAAACAAGGAAAAACAGAGCCTGGATAGCTCAGTCGGTAGAGCATCAGTCGTTTAATCTGAGGGTCCAGGGTTCAAGTCCCTGTTCAGGCATTCTTTTAATATTCACCTTCCTTCAGAAGCAAGTCTTTCTATAATTGCAATTTCTGTTACTTTCCATGACATGTTCACCTGTGGACAATACAATCCCATAGCCAAAACAGCTAAGTCTGAAAGCTTTAGGATTTTTAATCTGAAACTCCAGGTATAAACACCCTGTTGAAAGACTGATTTCAGTCTGTAAATCACACAGCATCATCTGAATTAGGAATTTGCAGGGTGCCATGCTTTTGTAAAAGAGACAACTCTCATCTGAAGCAGCATTGGATTCGTCGTTTTCTTGCAAGATTTGTACTGTAAAGCCACATTGGTACTTGTGCTGATTCTTTGAGTTCGCTGTGTAAAGAAGGCAGAGATTGCACACATCAATATTCTGACCACGACGTGATTTGAACACGCAACCTTCTGATCTGGAGTCAGACGCGCTACCGTTGCGCCACGAGGTCTTGGAAGAATCGCATATTTGGAGGTCATGCCTAGTTCAGATTTCGTTGACTGTATCACTTGGAATGGAGGCCTGTGTCTCTGGGGAAATGTACGAACTAATGTGCATCTGCCCGGCAGGTTAGGTGTATGAAAACAATTAAAATCAGTGCCTGGATAGCTCAGTCGGCAGAGCATCAGACTTTTAATCTGAGGGTCCAGGGTTCAAGTCCCTGTTCGGGCGTTCTTTTAATGTTCACCTTCCTTCAGAAGCAAGTCTTTCTATAATTGCATTTTCTTTTACTTTTCTTGACATGTTCACCTGTGGACAATACAATCCCATAGCCAAAACAGCTTAGTCTGAAAGCTTTAGGATTTTTAATCTGAAACTCCAGGTATAAACTCCCTGTTGAAAGACTAATTTCAGTCTGTCAATCAGACAGCATCATCTGATTTAGGAATTTGCAGTGTGCCATGCTTTTGTGAGAGACAACTGTCATCTGAAGCAGCATTGGATTGGTCGTTTTCTTGCAAGATTTGTACTGTAAAGCCACATTGGTACTTGTGCTGATTCTTTGAGTTCGCTGTGTAAAGAAGGCAGAGATTGCACACATCAAAATTCTGACCACGACGTGATTTGAACACGCAACCTTCTGATTTGGAGTCAGACGCGCTACCGTTGCGCCACGAGGTCTTGGAAGAATCGCATATTTGGAGGTGATGCCTAGTTCATATTTCGTTGACTGTATCATTTGGAATGGAGGCCTGTGTCTCTGGGGAAATGTACGAACTAATGTGCATCTGCCCGGCAGGTTAGGTGTATGAAAACATGGAAAAACAGAGCCCGGATAGCTCAGTCGGTAGAGCATCAGACTTTTAATCTGAGGGTCCAGGGTTCAAGTCCCTGTTCGGGCGTTCTTTTAATGTTCACCTTCCTTCAGAAGCAAGTCTTTCTATAATTGCAATTTCTGTCACTTTCCATGACATGTTCACCTGTGGACAATACAATCACATAGCCAAAACAGCTTAGTCTGAAAGCTTTAGGATTTTTAATCTGAAACTCCAGGTATAAACACCCTGTTGAAAGACTGATTTCAGTCTGTAAATCACACAGCATCATCTGAATTAGGAATTTGCAGGGTGCCATGCTTTTGTAAAAGAGACAACTGTCATCTGAAGCAGCATTGGATTGGTCGTTTTCTTGCAAGATTTGTACTGTAAAGCCACATTGGTACTTGTGCTGATTCTTTGAGTTCGCTGTGTAAAGAAGGCAGAGATTGCACACATCAATATTCTGACCACGACGTGATTTGAACACGCAACCTTCTGATCTGGAGTCAGACGCGCTACCGTTGAGCCACGAGGTCTTGGAAGAATTGCATATTTGGAGGTGATGCCTAGTTCAGATTTCGTTGACTGTATCACTTGGAATGGAGGCCTGTGTCTCTGGGGAAATGTACGAACTAATGTGCATCTGCCCGGCAGGTTAGGTGTATGAAAACAATTAAAATCAGTGCCTGGATAGCTCAGTCGGCAGAGCATCAGACTTTTAATCTGAGGGTCCAGGGTTCAAGTCCCTGTTCGAGTGTTCTTTTAATGTTCACCTTCCTTCAGAAGCAAGTCTTTCTATAATTGCAATTTCTGTTACTTTTCTTGACATGTTCACCTGTGGACAATACAATCCCATAGCCAAAACAGCTTAGTCTGAAAGCTTTAGGATTTTTAATCTGAAACTCCAGGTATAAACACCCTGTTGAAAGACTGATTTCAGTCTGTCAATCACACAGCATCATCTGAATTAGGAATTTGCAGTGTGCCATGCTTTTGTAAAAGAGACAACTGTCATCTGAAGCAGCATTGGATTGGTCGTTTTCTTGCAAGATTTGTAATGTAAAGCCACATTGGTACTTGTGCTGATTCTTTGAGTTCGCTGTGTAAAGAAGGCAGAGATTGCACACATCAAAATTCTGACCACGACGTGATTTGAACACGTAACCTTCTGATTTGGAGTCAGACGCGCTACCGTTGCGCCACGAGGTCTTGGAAGAATCGCAAATTTGGAGGTGATGCCTAGTTCATATTTCGTTGACTGTATCATTTGGAATGGAGGCCTGTGTCTCTGGGGAAATGTACGAACTAATGTGCATCTGCCCGGCAGGTTAGGTGTATGAAAACATGGAAAAACAGAGCCCGGATAGCTCAGTCGGTAGAGCATCAGACTTTTAATCTGAGGGTCCAGGGTTCAAGTCCCTGTTCGGGCGTTCTTTTAATGTTCACCTTCCTTCAGAAGCAAGTCTTTCTATAATTGCAATTTCTGTCACTTTCCAT
Source organism: Salvelinus fontinalis (assembly GCF_029448725.1). Classification (NCBI taxonomy): domain Eukaryota; kingdom Metazoa; phylum Chordata; class Actinopteri; order Salmoniformes; family Salmonidae; genus Salvelinus; species Salvelinus fontinalis. The sequence continues at coordinate 30,336,072 of NC_074667.1, forward strand.
GACATGTTCACCTGTGGACAATACAATCACATAGCCAAAACAGCTTAGTCTGAAAGCTTTAGGATTTTTAATCTGAAACTCCAGGTATAAACACCCTGTTGAAAGACTGATTTCAGTCTGTAAATCACACAGCATCATCTGAATTAGGAATTTGCAGGGTGCCATGCTTTTGTAAAAGAGACAACTGTCATCTGAAGCAGCATTGGATTGGTCGTTTTCTTGCAAGATTTGTACTGTAAAGCCACATTGGTACTTGTGCTGATTCTTTGAGTTCGCTGTGTAAAGAAGGCAGAGATTGCACACATCAATATTCTGACCACGACGTGATTTGAACACGCAACCTTCTGATCTGGAGTCAGACGCGCTACCGTTGCGCCACGAGGTCTTGGAAGAATCACATATTTGGAGGTGATGCCTAGTTCATATTTCGTTGACTGTATCATTTGGAATGGAGGCCTGTGTCTCTGGGGAAATGTACGAACTAATGTGCATCTGCCCGGCAGGTTAGGTGTATGAAAACATGGAAAAACAGAGCCTGGCTAGCTCAGTCGGTAGAGCATCAGTCGTTTAATCTGAGGGTCCAGGGTTCAAGTCCCTCTTCAGGCATTCTTTTAATATTCACCTTCCTTCAGAAGCAAGTCTTTCTATAATTGCAATTTCTGTTACTTTTCTTGACATGTTCACCTGTGGACAATACAATCCCATAGCCAAAACAGCTTAGTCTGAAAGCTTTAGGATTTTTAATCTGAAACTCCAGGTATAAACACCCTGTTGAAAGACTGATTTCAGTCTGTCAATCACACAGCATCATCTGAATTAGGAATTTGCAGTGTGCCATGCTTTTGTAAAAGAGACAACTGTCATCTGAAGCAGCATTGGATTGGTCGTTTTCTTGCAAGATTTGTAATGTAAAGCCACATTGGTACTTGTGCTGATTCTTTGAGTTCGCTGTGTAAAGAAGGCAGAGATTGCACACATCAAAATTCTGACCACGACGTGATTTGAACACGTAACCTTCTGATTTGGAGTCAGACGCGCTACCGTTGCGCCACGAGGTCTTGGAAGAATCGCAAATTTGGAGGTGATGCCTAGTTCATATTTCGTTGACTGTATCATTTGGAATGGAGGCCTGTGTCTCTGGGGAAATGTACGAACTAATGTGCATCTGCCCGGCAGGTTAGGTGTATGAAAACATGGAAAAACAGAGCCCGGATAGCTCAGTCGGTAGAGCATCAGACTTTTAATCTGAGGGTCCAGGGTTCAAGTCCCTGTTCGGGCGTTCTTTTAATGTTCACCTTCCTTCAGAAGCAAGTCTTTCTATAATTGCAATTTCTGTCACTTTCCATGACATGTTCACCTGTGGACAATACAATCACATAGCCAAAACAGCTTAGTCTGAAAGCTTTAGGATTTTTAATCTGAAACTCCAGGTATAAACACCCTGTTGAAAGACTGATTTCAGTCTGTAAATCACACAGCATCATCTGAATTAGGAATTTGCAGGGTGCCATGCTTTTGTAAAAGAGACAACTGTCATCTGAAGCAGCATTGGATTGGTCGTTTTCTTGCAAGATTTGTACTGTAAAGCCACATTGGTACTTGTGCTGATTCTTTGAGTTCGCTGTGTAAAGAAGGCAGAGATTGCACACATCAATATTCTGACCACGACGTGATTTGAACACGCAACCTTCTGATCTGGAGTCAGACGCGCTACCGTTGCGCCACGAGGTCTTGGAAGAATCGCATATTTGGAGGTGATGCCTAGTTCATATTTCGTTGACTGTATCATTTGGAATGGAGGCCTGTGTCTCTGGGGAAATGTACGAACTAATGTGCATCTGCCCGGCAGGTTAGGTGTATGAAAACATGGAAAAACAGAGCCTGGCTAGCTCAGTCGGTAGAGCATCAGTCGTTTAATCTGAGGGTCCAGGGTTCAAGTCCCTCTTCAGGCATTCTTTTAATATTCACCTTCCTTCAGAAGCAAGTCTTTCTATAATTGCAATTTCTGTTACTTTCCATGACATGTTCACCTGTGGACAATACAATCCCATAGCCAAAACAGCTTAGTCTGAAAGCTTTAGGATTTTTAATCTGAAAGTCCAGGTATAAACACCCTGTTGAAAGACTGATTTCAGTCTGTCAATCAGACAGCATCATCTGAATTAGGAATTTGCAGGGTGCCATGCTTTTGTAAAAGAGACAACTGTCATCTGAAGCAGCATTGGATTGGTCATTTTCTTACAAGATTTGTACTGTAAAGCCACATTGGTACTTGTGCTGATTCTTTGAGTTCGCTGTGTAAAGAAGGCAGAGATTGCACACATCAATATTCTGACCACGACGTGATTTGAACATGCAACCTTCTGATCTGGAGTCAGACGCGCTACCGTTGCGCCACGAGGTCTTGAAAGAATTGCATATTTTGGAGGTGATGCCTAGTTCAGATTTCGTTGACTGTATCATTTGGAATGGAGGCCTGTGTCTCTGGGGAAATGTACGAACTAATGTGCATCTGCCCGGCAGGTTAGTTGTATGAAAACATGTAAAAACAGAGCCTGGATAGCTCAGTCGGTAGAGCATCAGTCGTTTAATCTGAGGGTCCAGGGTTCAAGTCCCTGTTCAGGCATTCTTTTAATATTCACCTTCCTTCAGAAGCAAGTCTTTCTATAATTGCAATTTCTGTTACTTTCCATGACATGTTCACCTGTGGACAATACAATCCCATAGCCAAAACAGCTTAGTCTGAAAGCTTTATGATTTTTAATCTGAAACTCCAGGTATAAACACCCTGTTGAAAGACTGATTTCAGTCTGTAAATCACACAGCATCATCTGAATTAGGAATTTGCAGGGTGCCATGCTTTTGTAAAAGAGACAACTGTCATCTGAAGCAGCATTGGATTGGTCTTTTTCTTGCAAGATTTGTACTGTAAAGCCACATTGGTACTTGTGCTGATTCTTTGAGTTCGCTGTGTAAAGAAGGCAGAGATTGCACACATCAATATTCTGACCACGACGTGATTTGAACACGCAACCTTCTGATCTGGAGTCAGACGCGCTACCGTTGCGCCACGAGGTCTTGGAAGAATCGCATATTTGGAGGTGATGCCTAGTTCATATTTCTTTGACTGTATCACTTGGAATGGATGCCTGTGTCTCTGGGGAAATGTACGAACTAATGTGCATCTGCCCGGCAGGTTAGGTGTATGAAAACAAGGAAAAATAGAGCCCGGATAGCTCAGTCGGTAGAGCATCAGACTTTTAATCTGAGGGTCCAGGGTTCAAGTCCCTGTTCGGGCGTTCTTTTAATGTTCACCTTCCTTCAGAAGCAAGTCTTTCTATAATTGCATTTTCTGTTACTTTTCTTGACATGTTCACCTGTGGACAATACAATCCCATAGCCAAAACAGCTTAGTCTGAAAGCTTTAGGATTTTTAATCTGAAACTCCAGGTATAAACTCCCTGTTGAAAGACTAATTTCAGTCTGTCAATCAGACAGCATCATCTGATTTAGGAATTTGCAGTGTGCCATGTCATTTGAAGCAGCATTGGATTGGTTGTTTTCTTGCAAGATTTGTACTGTAAAGCCACATTGGTACTTGTGCTGATTCTTTGAGTTCGCTGTGTAAAGAAGGCAGAGATTGCACACATCAAAATTCTGACCACGACGTGATTTGAACACGCAACCTTCTGATCTGGAGTCAGACGCGCTACCGTTGCGCCACGAGGTCTTGGAAGAATTGCATATTTGGAGGTCATGCCTAGTTCAGATTTCGTTGACTGTATCATTTGGAATGGAGGCCTGTGTCTCTGGGGAAATGTACGAACTAATGTGCATCTGCCCGGCAGGTTAGGTGTATGAAAACATGGAAAAACAGAGCCCGGATAGCTCAGTCGGTAGAGCATCAGACTTTTAATCTGAGGGTCCAGGGTTCAAGTCCCTGTTTGGGCGTTCTTTTAATGTTCACCTTCCTTCAGAAGCAAGTCTTTCTATAATTGCAATTTCTGTCACTTTCCATGACATGTTCACCTGTGGACAATACAATCACATAGCCAAAACAGCGTAGTCTGAAAGCTTTAGGATTTTTAATCTGAAACTCCAGGTATAAACACCCTGTTGAAAGACTGATTTCAGTCTGTAAATCACACAGCATCATCTGAATTAGGAATTTGCAGGGTGCCATGCTTTTGTAAAAGAGACAACTGTCATCTGAAGCAGCATTGGATTGGTCGTTTTCTTGCAAGATTTGTACTGTAAAGCCACATTGGTACTTGTGCTGATTCTTTGAGTTCGCTGTGTAAAGAAGGCAGAGATTGCACACATCAATATTGACTGTACCTTCCTTCAGAAGCAAGTCTTTCTATAATTGCAATTTCTGTTACTTTCCATGACATGTTCACCTGTGGACAATACAATCCCATAGCCAAAACAGCTTAGTCTGAAAGCTTTAGGATTTTTAATCTGAAACTCCAGGTATAAACACCCTGTTGAAAGACTGATTTCAGTCTGTCAATCACACAGCATCATCTGAATTAGGAATTTGCAGTGTGCCATACTTTTGTGAGAGACAACTGTCATCTGAAGCAGCATTGGATTGGTCGTTTTCTTGCAAGATTTGTACTGTAAAGCCACATTGGTACTTGTGCTGATTCCTTGAGTTCGCTGTGTAAAGAATGCAGAGATTGCACACATCAAAATTCTGACCACGACGTGATTTGAACACGCAACCTTCTGATCTGGAGTCAGACGCGCTACCGTTGCGCCACGAGGTCTTGGAAGAATCGCGTATTTGGAGGTGATGCCTAGTTCATATTTCGTTGACTGTATCATTTGGAATGGAGGCCTGTGTCTCTGGGGAAATGTACGTACTAATGTGCATCTCCCCGGCAGGTTAGGTGTATGAAAACATGGAAAAACAGATCCTGGATAGCTCAGTCGGTAGAGCATCAGTCGTTTAATCTGAGGGTCCAGGGTTCAAGTCCCTGTTCAGGCATTCTTTTAATATTCACCTTCCTTCAGAAGCAAGTCTTTCTATAATTGCAATTTCTGTTACTTTCCATGACATGTTCACCTGTGGACAATACAATCCCATAGCCAAAACAGCTTAGTCTGAAAGCTTTAGGATTTTTAATCTGAAACTCCAGGTATAAACTCCCTGTTGAAAGACTAATTTCAGTCTGTCAATCAGACAGCATCATCTGATTTAGGAATTTGCAGTGTGCCATGTCATTTGAAGCAGCATTGGATTGGTCGTTTTCTTGCAAGATTTGTACTGTAAAGCCACATTGGTACTTGTGCTGATTCTTTGAGTTCGCTGTGTAAAGAAGGCAGAGATTGCACACATCAAAATTCTGACCACGACGTGATTTGAACACGCAACCTTCTGATCTGGAGTCAGACGCGCTACCGTTGCGCCACGAGGTCTTGGAAGAATCTCATATTTGGAGGTCATGCCTAGTTCAGATTTCGTTGACTGTATCATTTGGAATGGAGGCCTGTGTCTCTGGGGAAATGTACGAACTAATGTGCATCTGCCCGGCAGGTTAGGTGTATGAAAACATGGAAAAACAGAGCCCGGATAGCTCAGTCGGTAGAGCATCAGACTTTTAATCTGAGGGTCCAGGGTTCAAGTCCCTGTTTGGGCGTTCTTTTAATGTTCACCTTCCTTCAGAAGCAAGTCTTTCTATAATTGCAATTTCTGTCACTTTCCATGACATGTTCACCTGTGGACAATACAATCACATAGCCAAAACAGCTTAGTCTGAAAGCTTTAGGATTTTTAATCTGAAACTCCAGGTATAAACACCCTGTTGAAAGACTGATTTCAGTCTGTAAATCACACAGCATCATCTGAATTAGGAATTTGCAGGGTGCCATGCTTTTGTAAAAGAGACAACTGTCATCTGAAGCAGCATTGGATTGGTCGTTTTCTTGCAAGATTTGTACTGTAAAGCCACATTGGTACTTGTGCTGATTCTTTGAGTTCGCTGTGTAAAGAAGGCAGAGATTGCACACATCAATATTGACTGTACCTTCCTTCAGAAGCAAGTCTTTCTATAATTGCAATTTCTGTTACTTTCCATGACATGTTCACCTGTGGACAATACAATCCCATAGCCAAAACAGCTTAGTCTGAAAGCTTTAGGATTTTTAATCTGAATCTCCAGGTATAAACACCCTGTTGAAAGACTGATTTCAGTCTGTAAATCACACAGCATCATCTGAATTAGGAATTTGCAGTGTGCCATACTTTTGTGAGAGACAACTCTCATCTGAAGCAGCATTGGATTGGTCGTTTTCTTGCAAGATTTGTACTGTAAAGCCACATTGGTACTTGTGCTGATTCCTTGAGTTCGCTGTGTAAAGAATGCAGAGATTGCACACATCAAATTTCTGACCACGACGTGATTTGAACACGCAACCTTCTGATCTGGAGTCAGACGCGCTACCGTTGCGCCACGAGGTCTTGGAAGAATCGCATATTTGGAGGTGATGCCTAGTTCATATTTCGTTGACTGTATCATTTGGAATGGAGGCCTGTGTCTCTGGGGAAATGTACGAACTAATGTGCATCTACCCGGCAGGTTAGGTGTATGAAAACAAGGAAAAACAGAGCCCGGATAGCTCAGTCGGTAGAGCATCAGACTTTTAATCTGAGGGTCCAGGGTTCAAGTCCCTGTTCGGGCGTTCTTTTAATGTTCACCTTCCTTCAGAAGCAAGTCTTTCTATAATTGCATTTTCTGTTACTTTTCTTGACATGTTCACCTGTGGACAATACAATCCCATAGCCAAAACAGCTTAGTCTGAAAGCTTTAGGATTTTTAATCTGAAACTCCAGGTATAAACTCCCTGTTGAAAGACTAATTTCAGTCTGTCAATCCGACAGCATCATCTGATTTAGGAATTTGCAGTGTGCCATGCTTTTGTGAGAGACAACTGTCATCTGAAGCAGCATTGGATTGGTCGTTTTCTTGCAAGATTTGTACAGTAAAGCCACATTGGTACTTGTGCTGATTCTTTGAGTTCGCTGTGTAAAGAAGGCAGAGTTTGCACACATCAAAATTCTGACCACGACGTGATTTGAACACGCAACCTTCTGATCTGGAGTCAGACGCGCTACCGTTGCGCCACGAGGTCTTGGAAGAATCGCATATTTGGAGGTGATGCCTAGTTCATATTTCGTTGACTGTATCATTTGGAATGGAGGCCTGTGTCTCTGGGGAAATGTACGAACTAATTTGCATCTGCCCGGCAGGTTAGGTGTATGAAAACATGGACAAACAGAGCCCGGATAGCTCAGTCGGTAGAGCATCAGACTTTTAATCTGAGGGTCCAGGGTTCAAGTCCCTGTTCGGGTGTTCTTTTAATGTTCACCTTCCTTCAGAAGCAAGTCTTTCTATAATTGCATTTTCTGTTACTTTTCTTGACATGTTCACCTGTGGACAATACAATCCCATAGCCAAAACAGCTTAGTCTGAAAGCTTTAGGATTTTTAATCTGAAACTCCAGGTATAAACTCCCTGTTGAAAGACTAATTTCAGTCTGTCAATCCGACAGCATCATCTGATTTAGGAATTTGCAGTGTGCCATGCTTTTGTGAGAGACAACTGTCATCTGAAGCAGCATTGGATTGGTCGTTTTCTTGCAAGATTTGTACTGTAAAGCCACATTGGTACTTGTGCTGATTCTTTGAGTTCGCTGTGTAAAGAAGGCAGAGTTTGCACACATCAAAATTCTGACCACGACGTGATTTGAACACGCAACCTTCTGATCTGGAGTCAGACGCGCTACCGTTGCGCCACGAGGTCTTGGAAGAATCGCATATTTGGAGGTGATGCCTAGTTCATATTTCGTTGACTGTATCATTTGGAATGGAGGCCTGTGTCTCTGGGGAAATGTACGAACTAATTTGCATCTGCCCGGCAGGTTAGGTGTATGAAAACATGGACAAACAGAGCCCGGATAGCTCAGTCGGTAGAGCATCAGACTTTTAATCTGAGGGTCCAGGGTTCAAGTCCCTGTTCGGGTGTTCTTTTAATGTTCACCTTCCTTCAGAAGCAAGTCTTTCTATAATTGCATTTTCTGTTACTTTTCTTGACATGTTCACCTGTGGACAATACAATCCCATAGCCAAAACAGCTTAGTCTGAAAGCTTTAGGATTTTTAATCTGAAACTCCAGGTATAAACTCCCTGTTGAAAGACTAATTTCAGTCTGTCAATCCGACAGCATCATCTGATTTAGGAATTTGCAGTGTGCCATGCTTTTGTGAGAGACAACTGTCATCTGAAGCAGCATTGGATTGGTCGTTTTCTTGCAAGATTTGTACTGTAAAGCCACATTGGTACTTGTGCTGATTCTTTGAGTTCGCTGTGTAAAGAAGGCAGAGTTTGCACACATCAAAATTCTGACCACGACGTGATTTGAACACGCAACCTTCTGATCTGGAGTCAGACGCGCTACCGTTGCGCCACGAGGTCTTGGAAGAATCGCATATTTGGAGGTGATGCCTAGTTCATATTTCGTTGACTGTATCATTTCGAATGGAGGCCTGTGTCTCTGGGGAAATGTACGAACTAATTTGCATCTGCCCGGCAGGTTAGGTGTATGAAAACATGGACAAACAGAGCCCGGATAGCTCAGTCGGTAGAGCATCAGACTTTTAATCTGAGGGTCCAGGGTTCAAGTCCCTGTTCGGGCGTTCTTTTAATGTTCACCTTCCTTCAGAAGCAAGTCTTTCTATAATTGCATTTTCTGTTACTTTTCTTGACATGTTCACCTTTGGACAATACAATCCCATAGCCAAAACAGCTTAGTCTGAAAGCTTTAGGATTTTTAATCTGAAACTCCAGGTATAAACTCCCTGTTGAAAGACTAATTTCAGTCTGTCAATCAGACAGCATCATCTGATTTAGGAATTTGCAGTGTGCCATGCTTTTGTGAGAGACAACTGTCATCTGAAGCAGCATTGGATTGGTCGTTTTCTTGCAAGATTTGTACTGTAAAGCCACATTGGTACTTGTGCTGATTCTTTGAGTTCGCTGTGTAAAGAAGGCAGAGTTTGCACACATCAAAATTCTGACCACGACGTGATTTGAACACGCAACCTTCTGATCTGGAGTCAGACGCGCTACCGTTGCGCCACGAGGTCTTGGAAGAATCGCATATTTGGAGGTGATGCCTAGTTCATATTTCGTTGACTGTATCATTTGGAATGGAGGCCTGTGTCTCTGGGGAAATGTACGAACTAATTTGCATCTGCCCGGCAGGTTAGGTGTATGAAAACATGGACAAACAGAGCCCGGATAGCTCAGTCGGTAGAGCATCAGACTTTTAATCTGAGGGTCCAGGGTTCAAGTCCCTGTTCGGGTGTTCTTTTAATGTTCACCTTCCTTCAGAAGCAAGTCTTTCTATAATTGCAATTTCTGTCACTTTCCATGACATGTTCACCTGTGGACAATACAATCACATAGCCAAAACAGCTTAGTCTGAAAGCTTTAGGATTTTTAATCTGAAACTCCAGGTATCAACACCCTGTTGAAAGACTGATTTCAGTCTGTAAATCACACAGCATCATCTGAATTAGGAATTTGCAGGGTGCCATGCTTTTGTAAAAGAGACAACTGTCATCTGAAGCAGCATTGGATTGGTCGTTTTCTTGCAAGATCTGTACTGTAAAGCCACATTGGTACTTGTGCTGATTCTTTGAGTTCGCTGTGTAAAGAAGGCAGAGATTGCACACATCAATATTCTGACCACGACGTGATTTGAACATGCAACCTTCTGATCTGGAGTCAGACGCGCTACCGTTGCACCACGAGGTCTTGAAAGAATTGCATATTTGGAGGTGATGCCTAGTTCAGATTTCGTTGACTGTATCATAAGGAATGGAGGCCTGTGTCTCTGGGGAAATGTACGAACTAATGTGCATCTGCCCGGCAGGTTAGGTGTATGAAAACATGGAAAAACAGAGCCTGGATAGCTCAGTCGGTAGAGCATCAGTCGTTTAATCTGAGGGTCCAGGGTTCAAGTCCCTGTTCAGGCATTCTTTTAATATTCACCTTCCTTCAGAAGCAAGTCTTTCTATAATTGCATTTTCTGTTACTTTTCTTGACATGTTCACCTGTGGACAATACAATCCCATAGCCAAAACAGCTTAGTCTGAAAGCTTTAGGATTTTTAATCTGAAACTCCAGGTATAAACTCCCTGTTGAAAGACTAATTTCAGTCTGTCAATCCGACAGCATCATCTGATTTAGGAATTTGCAGTGTGCCATGCTTTTGTGAGAGACAACTGTCATCTGAAGCAGCATTGGATTGGTCGTTTTCTTGCAAGATTTGTACTGTAAAGCCACATTGGTACTTGTGCTGATTCTTTGAGTTCGCTGTGTAAAGAAGGCAGAGTTTGCACACATCAAAATTCTGACCACGACGTGATTTGAACACGCAACCTTCTGATCTGGAGTCAGACGCGCTACCGTTGCGCCACGAGGTCTTGGAAGAATCGCATATTTGGAGGTGATGCCTAGTTCATATTTCGTTGACTGTATCATTTGGAATGGAGGCCTGTGTCTCTGGGGAAATGTACGAACTAATTTGCATCTGCCCGGCAGGTTAGGTGTATGAAAACATGGACAAACAGAGCCCGGATAGCTCAGTCGGTAGAGCATCAGACTTTTAATCTGAGGGTCCAGGGTTCAAGTCCCTGTTCGGGTGTTCTTTTAATGTTCACCTTCCTTCAGAAGCAAGTCTTTCTATAATTGCATTTTCTGTTACTTTTCTTGACATGTTCACCTGTGGACAATACAATCCCATAGCCAAAACAGCTTAGTCTGAAAGCTTTAGGATTTTTAATCTGAAACTCCAGGTATAAACTCCCTGTTGAAAGACTAATTTCAGTCTGTCAATCCGACAGCATCATCTGATTTAGGAATTTGCAGTGTGCCATGCTTTTGTGAGAGACAACTGTCATCTGAAGCAGCATTGGATTGGTCGTTTTCTTGCAAGATTTGTACTGTAAAGCCACATTGGTACTTGTGCTGATTCTTTGAGTTCGCTGTGTAAAGAAGGCAGAGTTTGCACACATCAAAATTCTGACCACGACGTGATTTGAACACGCAACCTTCTGATCTGGAGTCAGACGCGCTACCGTTGCGCCACGAGGTCTTGGAAGAATCGCATATTTGGAGGTGATGCCTAGTTCATATTTCGTTGACTGTATCATTTCGAATGGAGGCCTGTGTCTCTGGGGAAATGTACGAACTAATTTGCATCTGCCCGGCAGGTTAGGTGTATGAAAACATGGACAAACAGAGCCCGGATAGCTCAGTCGGTAGAGCATCAGACTTTTAATCTGAGGGTCCAGGGTTCAAGTCCCTGTTCGGGCGTTCTTTTAATGTTCACCTTCCTTCAGAAGCAAGTCTTTCTATAATTGCATTTTCTGTTACTTTTCTTGACATGTTCACCTGTGGACAATACAATCCCATAGCCAAAACAGCTTAGTCTGAAAGCTTTAGGATTTTTAATCTGAAACTCCAGGTATAAACTCCCTGTTGAAAGACTAATTTCAGTCTGTCAATCCGACAGCATCATCTGATTTAGGAATTTGCAGTGTGCCATGCTTTTGTAAGAGACAACTGTCATCTGAAGCAGCATTGGATTGGTCGTTTTCTTGCAAGATTTGTACTGTAAAGCCACATTGGTACTTGTGCTGATTCTTTGAGTTCGCTGTGTAAAGAAGGCAGAGTTTGCACACATCAAAATTCTGACCACGACGTGATTTGAACACGCAACCTTCTGATCTGGAGTCAGACGCGCTACCGTTGCGCCACGAGGTCTTGGAAGAATCGCATATTTGGAGGTGATGCCTAGTTCATATTTCGTTGACTGTATCATTTCGAATGGAGGCCTGTGTCTCTGGGGAAATGTACGAACTAATTTGCATCTGCCCGGCAGGTTAGGTGTATGAAAACATGGACAAACAGAGCCCGGATAGCTCAGTCGGTAGAGCATCAGACTTTTAATCTGAGGGTCCAGGGTTCAAGTCCCTGTTCGGGCGTTCTTTTAATGTTCACCTTCCTTCAGAAGCAAGTCTTTCTATAATTGCATTTTCTGTTACTTTTCTTGACATGTTCACCTTTGGACAATACAATCCCATAGCCAAAACAGCTTAGTCTGAAAGCTTTAGGATTTTTAATCTGAAACTCCAGGTATAAACTCCCTGTTGAAAGACTAATTTCAGTCTGTCAATCAGACAGCATCATCTGATTTAGGAATTTGCAGTGTGCCATGCTTTTGTGAGAGACAACTGTCATCTGAAGCAGCATTGGATTGGTCGTTTTCTTGCAAGATTTGTACTGTAAAGCCACATTGGTACTTGTGCTGATTCTTTGAGTTCGCTGTGTAAAGAAGGCAGAGTTTGCACACATCAAAATTCTGACCACGACGTGATTTGAACACGCAACCTTCTGATCTGGAGTCAGACGCGCTACCGTTGCGCCACGAGGTCTTGGAAGAATCGCATATTTGGAGGTGATGCCTAGTTCATATTTCGTTGACTGTATCATTTGGAATGGAGGCCTGTGTCTCTGGGGAAATGTACGAACTAATTTGCATCTGCCCGGCAGGTTAGGTGTATGAAAACATGGACAAACAGAGCCCGGATAGCTCAGTCGGTAGAGCATCAGACTTTTAATCTGAGGGTCCAGGGTTCAAGTCCCTGTTCGGGTGTTCTTTTAATGTTCACCTTCCTTCAGAAGCAAGTCTTTCTATAATTGCAATTTCTGTCACTTTCCATGACATGTTCACCTGTGGACAATACAATCACATAGCCAAAACAGCTTAGTCTGAAAGCTTTAGGATTTTTAATCTGAAACTCCAGGTATCAACACCCTGTTGAAAGACTGATTTCAGTCTGTAAATCACACAGCATCATCTGAATTAGGAATTTGCAGGGTGCCATGCTTTTGTAAAAGAGACAACTGTCATCTGAAGCAGCATTGGATTGGTCGTTTTCTTGCAAGATCTGTACTGTAAAGCCACATTGGTACTTGTGCTGATTCTTTGAGTTCGCTGTGTAAAGAAGGCAGAGATTGCACACATCAATATTCTGACCACGACGTGATTTGAACATGCAACCTTCTGATCTGGAGTCAGACGCGCTACCGTTGCACCACGAGGTCTTGAAAGAATTGCATATTTGGAGGTGATGCCTAGTTCAGATTTCGTTGACTGTATCATAAGGAATGGAGGCCTGTGTCTCTGGGGAAATGTACGAACTAATGTGCATCTGCCCGGCAGGTTAGGTGTATGAAAACATGGAAAAACAGAGCCTGGATAGCTCAGTCGGTAGAGCATCAGTCGTTTAATCTGAGGGTCCAGGGTTCAAGTCCCTGTTCAGGCATTCTTTTAATATTCACCTTCCTTCAGAAGCAAGTCTTTCTATAATTGCAATTTCTGTTACTTTCCATGACATGTTCACCTGTGGACAATACAATCCCATAGCCAAAACAGCTTAGTCTGAAAGCTTTAGGATTTTTAATCTGAAACTCCAGGTATAAACACCCTGTTGAAAGACTGATTTCAGTCTGTAAATCACACAGCATCATCTGAATTAGGAATTTGCAGGGTGCCATGCTTTTGTAAAAGAGACAACTGTCATCTGAAGCAGCATTGGATTGGTCGTTTTCTTGCAAGATTTGTACTGTAAAGCCACATTGGTACTTGTGCTGATTCTTTGAGTTCGCTGTGTAAAGAAGGCAGAGATTGCACACATCAATATTCTGACCACGACGTGATTTGAACACGCAACCTTCTGATCTGGAGTCAGACGCGCTACCGTTGCGCCACGAGGTCTTGGAAGAATCGCATATTTGGAGGTCATGCCTAGTTCAGATTTCTTTGACTGTATCACTTGGAATGGATGCCTGTGTCTCTGGGGAAATGTACGAACTAATGTGCATCTGCCCGGCAGGTTAGGTGTATGAAAACATGGAAAAACAGACCCCGGATAGCTCAGTCGGTAGAGCATCAGACTTTTAATCTGAGGGTCCAGGGTTCAAGTCCCTGTTCGGGCGTTTTTTTAATGTTCACCTTCCTTCAGAAGCAAGTCTTTCTATAATTGCATTTTCTGTTACTTTTCTTGACATGTTCACCTGTGGACAATACAATCCCATAGCCAAAACAGCTTAGTCTGAAAGCTTTAGGATTTTTAATCTGAAACTCCAGGTATAAACTCCCTGTTGAAAGACTAATTTCAGTCTGTCAATCACACAGCATCATCTGAATTAGGAATTTGCAGGGTGCCATGCTTTTGTGAGAGACAACTGTCATCTGAAGCAGCATTGGATTGGTCGTTTTCTTGCAAGATTTGTACTGTAAAGCCACATTGGTACTTGTGCTGATTCTTTGAGTTCGCTGTGTAAAGAAGGCAGAGATTGCACACATCAAAATTCTGACCACGACGTGATTTGAACACGCAACCTTCTGATCTGGAGTCAGACGCGCTCCCGTTGCGCCACGAGGTCTTGGAAGAATCGCATATTTGGAGGTGATGCCTAGTTCATATTTCGTTGACTGTATCATTTGGAATGGAGGCCTGTGTCTCTGGGGAAATGTACGAACTAATGTGCATCTACCCGGCAGGTTAGGTGTATGAAAACAAGGAAAAACAGAGCCCGGATAGCTCAGTCGGTAGAGCATCAGACTTTTAATCTGAGGGTCCAGGGTTCAAGTCCCTGTTCGGGTGTTCTTTTAATGTTCACCTTCCTTCAGAAGCAAGTCTTTCTATAATTGCATTTTCTGTTACTTTTCTTGACATGTTCACCTGTGGACAATACAATCCCATAGCCAAAACAGCTTAGTCTGAAAGCTTTAGGATTTTTAATCTGAAACTCCAGGTATAAACTCCCTGTTGAAAGACTAATTTCAGTCTGTCAATCCGACAGCATCATCTGATTTAGGAATTTGCAGTGTGCCATGCTTTTGTGAGAGACAACTGTCATCTGAAGCAGCATTGGATTGGTCGTTTTCTTGCAAGATTTGTACTGTAAAGCCACATTGGTACTTGTGCTGATTCTTTGAGTTCGCTGTGTAAAGAAGGCAGAGTTTGCACACATCAAAATTCTGACCACGACGTGATTTGAACACGCAACCTTCTGATCTGGAGTCAGACGCGCTACCGTTGCGCCACGAGGTCTTGGAAGAATCGCATATTTGGAGGTGATGCCTAGTTCATATTTCGTTGACTGTATCATTTCGAATGGAGGCCTGTGTCTCTGGGGAAATGTACGAACTAATTTGCATCTGCCCGGCAGGTTAGGTGTATGAAAACATGGACAAACAGAGCCCGGATAGCTCAGTCGGTAGAGCATCAGACTTTTAATCTGAGGGTCCAGGGTTCAAGTCCCTGTTCGGGCGTTCTTTTAATGTTCACCTTCCTTCAGAAGCAAGTCTTTCTATAATTGCATTTTCTGTTACTTTTCTTGACATGTTCACCTGTGGACAATACAATCCCATAGCCAAAACAGCTTAGTCTGAAAGCTTTAGGATTTTTAATCTGAAACTCCAGGTATAAACTCCCTGTTGAAAGACTAATTTCAGTCTGTCAATCCGACAGCATCATCTGATTTAGGAATTTGCAGTGTGCCATGCTTTTGTGAGAGACAACTGTCATCTGAAGCAGCATTGGATTGGTCGTTTTCTTGCAAGATTTGTACTGTAAAGCCACATTGGTACTTGTGCTGATTCTTTGAGTTCGCTGTGTAAAGAAGGCAGAGTTTGCACACATCAAAATTCTGACCACGACGTGATTTGAACACGCAACCTTCTGATCTGGAGTCAGACGCGCTACCGTTGCGCCACGAGGTCTTGGAAGAATCGCATATTTGGAGGTGATGCCTAGTTCATATTTCGTTGACTGTATCATTTCGAATGGAGGCCTGTGTCTCTGGGGAAATGTACGAACTAATTTGCATCTGCCCGGCAGGTTAGGTGTATGAAAACATGGACAAACAGAGCCCGGATAGCTCAGTCGGTAGAGCATCAGACTTTTAATCTGAGGGTCCAGGGTTCAAGTCCCTGTTCGGGCGTTCTTTTAATGTTCACCTTCCTTCAGAAGCAAGTCTTTCTATAATTGCATTTTCTGTTACTTTTCTTGACATGTTCACCTTTGGACAATACAATCCCATAGCCAAAACAGCTTAGTCTGAAAGCTTTAGGATTTTTAATCTGAAACTCCAGGTATAAACTCCCTGTTGAAAGACTAATTTCAGTCTGTCAATCAGACAGCATCATCTGATTTAGGAATTTGCAGTGTGCCATGCTTTTGTGAGAGACAACTGTCATCTGAAGCAGCATTGGATTGGTCGTTTTCTTGCAAGATTTGTACTGTAAAGCCACATTGGTACTTGTGCTGATTCTTTGAGTTCGCTGTGTAAAGAAGGCAGAGTTTGCACACATCAAAATTCTGACCACGACGTGATTTGAACACGCAACCTTCTGATCTGGAGTCAGACGCGCTACCGTTGCGCCACGAGGTCTTGGAAGAATCGCATATTTGGAGGTGATGCCTAGTTCATATTTCGTTGACTGTATCATTTGGAATGGAGGCCTGTGTCTCTGGGGAAATGTACGAACTAATTTGCATCTGCCCGGCAGGTTAGGTGTATGAAAACATGGACAAACAGAGCCCGGATAGCTCAGTCGGTAGAGCATCAGACTTTTAATCTGAGGGTCCAGGGTTCAAGTCCCTGTTCGGGTGTTCTTTTAATGTTCACCTTCCTTCAGAAGCAAGTCTTTCTATAATTGCAATTTCTGTCACTTTCCATGACATGTTCACCTGTGGACAATACAATCACATAGCCAAAACAGCTTAGTCTGAAAGCTTTAGGATTTTTAATCTGAAACTCCAGGTATCAACACCCTGTTGAAAGACTGATTTCAGTCTGTAAATCACACAGCATCATCTGAATTAGGAATTTGCAGGGTGCCATGCTTTTGTAAAAGAGACAACTGTCATCTGAAGCAGCATTGGATTGGTCGTTTTCTTGCAAGATCTGTACTGTAAAGCCACATTGGTACTTGTGCTGATTCTTTGAGTTCGCTGTGTAAAGAAGGCAGAGATTGCACACATCAATATTCTGACCACGACGTGATTTGAACATGCAACCTTCTGATCTGGAGTCAGACGCGCTACCGTTGCACCACGAGGTCTTGAAAGAATTGCATATTTGGAGGTGATGCCTAGTTCAGATTTCGTTGACTGTATCATAAGGAATGGAGGCCTGTGTCTCTGGGGAAATGTACGAACTAATGTGCATCTGCCCGGCAGGTTAGGTGTATGAAAACATGGAAAAACAGAGCCTGGATAGCTCAGTCGGTAGAGCATCAGTCGTTTAATCTGAGGGTCCAGGGTTCAAGTCCCTGTTCAGGCATTCTTTTAATATTCACCTTCCTTCAGAAGCAAGTCTTTCTATAATTGCAATTTCTGTTACTTTCCATGACATGTTCACCTGTGGACAATACAATCCCATAGCCAAAACAGCTTAGTCTGAAAGCTTTAGGATTTTTAATCTGAAACTCCAGGTATAAACACCCTGTTGAAAGACTGATTTCAGTCTGTAAATCACACAGCATCATCTGAATTAGGAATTTGCAGGGTGCCATGCTTTTGTAAAAGAGACAACTGTCATCTGAAGCAGCATTGGATTGGTCGTTTTCTTGCAAGATTTGTACTGTAAAGCCACATTGGTACTTGTGCTGATTCTTTGAGTTCGCTGTGTAAAGAAGGCAGAGATTGCACACATCAATATTCTGACCACGACGTGATTTGAACACGCAACCTTCTGATCTGGAGTCAGACGCGCTACCGTTGCGCCACGAGGTCTTGGAAGAATCGCATATTTGGAGGTCATGCCTAGTTCAGATTTCTTTGACTGTATCACTTGGAATGGATGCCTGTGTCTCTGGGGAAATGTACGAACTAATGTGCATCTGCCCGGCAGGTTAGGTGTATGAAAACATGGAAAAACAGACCCCGGATAGCTCAGTCGGTAGAGCATCAGACTTTTAATCTGAGGGTCCAGGGTTCAAGTCCCTGTTCGGGCGTTTTTTTAATGTTCACCTTCCTTCAGAAGCAAGTCTTTCTATAATTGCATTTTCTGTTACTTTTCTTGACATGTTCACCTGTGGACAATACAATCCCATAGCCAAAACAGCTTAGTCTGAAAGCTTTAGGATTTTTAATCTGAAACTCCAGGTATAAACTCCCTGTTGAAAGACTAATTTCAGTCTGTCAATCACACAGCATCATCTGAATTAGGAATTTGCAGGGTGCCATGCTTTTGTGAGAGACAACTGTCATCTGAAGCAGCATTGGATTGGTCGTTTTCTTGCAAGATTTGTACTGTAAAGCCACATTGGTACTTGTGCTGATTCTTTGAGTTCGCTGTGTAAAGAAGGCAGAGATTGCACACATCAAAATTCTGACCACGACGTGATTTGAACACGCAACCTTCTGATCTGGAGTCAGACGCGCTCCCGTTGCGCCACGAGGTCTTGGAAGAATCGCATATTTGGAGGTGATGCCTAGTTCATATTTCGTTGACTGTATCATTTGGAATGGAGGCCTGTGTCTCTGGGGAAATGTACGAACTAATGTGCATCTACCCGGCAGGTTAGGTGTATGAAAACAAGGAAAAACAGAGCCCGGATAGCTCAGTCGGTAGAGCATCAGACTTTTAATCTGAGGGTCCAGGGTTCAAGTCCCTGTTCGGGTGTTCTTTTAATGTTCACCTTCCTTCAGAAGCAAGTCTTTCTATAATTGCATTTTCTGTTACTTTTCTTGACATGTTCACCTGTGGACAATACAATCCCATAGCCAAAACAGCTTAGTCTGAAAGCTTTAGGATTTTTAATCTGAAACTCCAGGTATAAACTCCCTGTTGAAAGACTAATTTCAGTCTGTCAATCCGACAGCATCATCTGATTTAGGAATTTGCAGTGTGCCATGCTTTTGTGAGAGACAACTGTCATCTGAAGCAGCATTGGATTGGTCGTTTTCTTGCAAGATTTGTACTGTAAAGCCACATTGGTACTTGTGCTGATTCTTTGAGTTCGCTGTGTAAAGAAGGCAGAGTTTGCACACATCAAAATTCTGACCACGACGTGATTTGAACACGCAACCTTCTGATCTGGAGTCAGACGCGCTACCGTTGCGCCACGAGGTCTTGGAAGAATCGCATATTTGGAGGTGATGCCTAGTTCATATTTCGTTGACTGTATCATTTGGAATGGAGGCCTGTGTCTCTGGGGAAATGTACGAACTAATTTGCATCTGCCCGGCAGGTTAGGTGTATGAAAACATGGACAAACAGAGCCCGGATAGCTCAGTCGGTAGAGCATCAGACTTTTAATCTGAGGGTCCAGGGTTCAAGTCCCTGTTCGGGTGTTCTTTTAATGTTCACCTTCCTTCAGAAGCAAGTCTTTCTATAATTGCAATTTCTGTCACTTTCCTTGACATGTTCACCTTTGGACAATACAATCCCATAGCCAAAACAGCTTAGTCTGAAAGCTTTAGGATTTTTAATCTGAAACTCCAGGTATAAACTCCCTGTTGAAAGACTAATTTCAGTCTGTCAATCAGACAGCATCATCTGAATTAGGAATTTGCAGGGTGCCATGCTTTTGTAAAAGAGACAACTGTCATCTGAAGCAGCATTGGATTGGTCGTTTTCTTGCAAGATTTGTACTGTAAAGCCACATTGGTACTTGTGCTGATTCTTTGAGTTCGCTGTGTAAAGAAGGCAGAGATTGCACACATCAATATTCTGACCACGACGTGATTTGAACATGCAACCTTCTGATCTGGAGTCAGACGCGCTACCGTTGCACCACGAGGTCTTGAAAGAATTGCATATTTGGAGGTGATGCCTAGTTCAGATTTCGTTGACTGTATCATTTGGAATGGAGGCCTGTGTCTCTGGGGAAATGTACGAACTAATGTGCATCTGCCCGGCAGGTTAGGTGTATGAAAACATGGAAAAACAGAGCCTGGATAGCTCAGTCGGTAGAGCATCAGTCGTTTAATCTGAGGGTCCAGGGTTCAAGTCCCTGTTCAGGCATTCTTTTAATATTCACCTTCCTTCAGAAGCAAGTCTTTCTATAATTGCAATTTCTGTTACTTTCCATGACATGTTCACCTGTGGACAATACAATCCCATAGCCTAAACAGCTTAGTCTGAAAGCTTTAGGATTTTTTATCTGAAACTCCAGGTATAAACACCCTGTTGAAAGACTGATTTCAGTCTGTAAATCACACAGCATCATCTGAATTAGGAATTTGCAGGGTGCCATGCTTTTGTAAAAGAGACAACTGTCATCTGAAGCAGCATTGGATTGGTCGTTTTCTTGCAAGATTTGTACTGTAAAGCCACATTGGTACTTGTGCTGATTCTTTGAGTTCGCTGTGTAAAGAAGGCAGAGATTGCACACATCAATATTCTGACCACGACGTGATTTGAACACGCAACCTTCTGATCTGGAGTCAGACGCGCTACAGCTGCGCCACGAGGTCTTGGAAGAATCGCATATTTGGAGGTCATGCCTAGTTCAGATTTCTTTGACTGTATCACTTGGAATGGATGCCTGTGTCTCTGGGGAAATGTACGAACTAATGTGCATCTGCCCGGCAGGTTAGGTGTATGAAAACATGGAAAAACAGACCCCGGATAGCTCAGTCGGTAGAGCATCAGACTTTTAATCTGAGGGTCCAGGGTTCAAGTCCCTGTTCGGGTGTTCTTTTAATGTTCACCTTCCTTCAGAAGCAAGTCTTTCTATAATTGCAATTTCTGTCACTTTCCTTGACATGTTCACCTTTGGACAATACAATCCCATAGCCAAAACAGCTTAGTCTGAAAGCTTTAGGATTTTTAATCTGAAACTCCAGGTATAAACTCCCTGTTGAAAGACTAATTTCAGTCTGTCAATCAGACAGCATCATCTGAATTAGGAATTTGCAGGGTGCCATGCTTTTGTAAAAGAGACAACTGTCATCTGAAGCAGCATTGGATTGGTCGTTTTCTTGCAAGATTTGTACTGTAAAGCCACATTGGTACTTGTGCTGATTCTTTGAGTTCGCTGTGTAAAGAAGGCAGAGATTGCACACATCAATATTCTGACCACGACGTGATTTGAACATGCAACCTTCTGATCTGGAGTCAGACGCGCTACCGTTGCACCACGAGGTCTTGAAAGAATTGCATATTTGGAGGTGATGCCTAGTTCAGATTTCGTTGACTGTATCATTTGGAATGGAGGCCTGTGTCTCTGGGGAAATGTACGAACTAATGTGCATCTGCCCGGCAGGTTAGGTGTATGAAAACATGGAAAAACAGAGCCTGGATAGCTCAGTCGGTAGAGCATCAGTCGTTTAATCTGAGGGTCCAGGGTTCAAGTCCCTGTTCAGGCATTCTTTTAATATTCACCTTCCTTCAGAAGCAAGTCTTTCTATAATTGCAATTTCTGTTACTTTCCATGACATGTTCACCTGTGGACAATACAATCCCATAGCCTAAACAGCTTAGTCTGAAAGCTTTAGGATTTTTAATCTGAAACTCCAGGTATAAACACCCTGTTGAAAGACTGATTTCAGTCTGTAAATCACACAGCATCATCTGAATTAGGAATTTGCAGGGTGCCATGCTTTTGTAAAAGAGACAACTGTCATCTGAAGCAGCATTGGATTGGTCGTTTTCTTGCAAGATTTGTACTGTAAAGCCACATTGGTACTTGTGCTGATTCTTTGAGTTCGCTGTGTAAAGAAGGCAGAGATTGCACACATCAATATTCTGACCACGACGTGATTTGAACACGCAACCTTCTGATCTGGAGTCAGACGCGCTACAGCTGCGCCACGAGGTCTTGGAAGAATCGCATATTTGGAGGTCATGCCTAGTTCAGATTTCTTTGACTGTATCACTTGGAATGGATGCCTGTGTCTCTGGGGAAATGTACGAACTAATGTGCATCTGCCCGGCAGGTTAGGTGTATGAAAACATGGAAAAACAGACCCCGGATAGCTCAGTCGGTAGAGCATCAGACTTTTAATCTGAGGGTCCAGGGTTCAAGTCCCTGTTCGGGCGTTTTTTTAATGTTCACCTTCCTTCAGAAGCAAGTCTTTCTATAATTGCATTTTCTGTTACTTTTCTTGACATGTTCACCTGTGGACAATACAATCACATAGCCAAAACAGCTTAGTCTGAAAGCTTTAGGATTTTTAATCTGAAACTCCAGGTATAAACACCCTGTTGAAAGACTGATTTCAGTCTGTAAATCACACAGCATCATCTGAATTAGGAATTTGCAGGGTGCCATGCTTTTGTAAAAGAGACAACTGTCATCTGAAGCAGCATTGGATTGGTCGTTTTCTTGCAAGATCTGTACTGTAAAGCCACATTGGTACTTGTGCTGATTCTTTGAGTTCGCTGTGTAAAGAAGGCAGAGATTGCTCACATCAATATTCTGACCACGACGTGATTTGAACATGCAACCTTCTGATCTGGAGTCAGACGCGCTACCGTTGCACCACGAGGTCTTGAAAGAATTGCATATTTGGAGGTGATGCCTAGTTCAGATTTCGTTGACTGTATCATTTGGAATGGAGGCCTGTGTCTCTGGGGAAATGTACGAACTAATGTGCATCTGCCCGGCAGGTTAGGTGTATGAAAACATGGAAAAACAGAGCCTGGATAGCTCAGTCGGTAGAGCATCAGTCGTTTAATCTGAGGGTCCAGGGTTCAAGTCCCTGTTCAGGCATTCTTTTAATATTCACCTTCCTTCAGAAGCAAGTCTTTCTATAATTGCAATTTCTGTTACTTTCCATGACATGTTCACCTGTGGACAATACAATCCCATAGCCAAAACAGCTTAGTCTGAAAGCTTTAGGATTTTTAATCTGAAACTCCAGGTATAAACACCCTGTTGAAAGACTGATTTCAGTCTGTAAATCACACAGCATCATCTGAATTAGGAATTTGCAGGGTGCCATGCTTTTGTAAAAGAGACAACTGTCATCTGAAGCAGCATTGGATTGGTCGTTTTCTTGCAAGATTTGTACTGTAAAGCCACATTGGTACTTGTGCTGATTCTTTGAGTTCGCTGTGTAAAGAAGGCAGAGATTGCACACATCAATATTCTGACCACGACGTGATTTGAACACGCAACCTTCTGATCTGGAGTCAGACGCGCTACCGTTGCGCCACGAGGTCTTGGAAGAATCGCATATTTGGAGGTCATGCCTAGTTCAGATTTCTTTGACTGTATCACTTGGAATGGATGCCTGTGTCTCTGGGGAAATGTACGAACTAATGTGCATCTGCCCGGCAGGTTAGGTGTATGAAAACATGGAAAAACAGACCCCGGATAGCTCAGTCGGTAGAGCATCAGACTTTTAATCTGAGGGTCCAGGGTTCAAGTCCCTGTTCGGGCGTTTTTTTAATGTTCACCTTCCTTCAGAAGCAAGTCTTTCTATAATTGCATTTTCTGTTACTTTTCTTGACATGTTCACCTGTGGACAATACAATCCCATAGCCAAAACAGCTTAGTCTGAAAGCTTTAGGATTTTTAATCTGAAACTCCAGGTATAAACTCCCTGTTGAAAGACTAATTTCAGTCTGTCAATCACACAGCATCATCTGAATTAGGAATTTGCAGGGAGCCATGCTTTTGTGAGAGACAACTGTCATCTGAAGCAGCATTGGATTGGTCGTTTTCTTGCAAGATTTGTACTGTAAAGCCACATTGGTACTTGTGCTGATTCTTTGAGTTCGCTGTGTAAAGAAGGCAGAGATTGCACACATCAATATTGACTGTACCTTCCTTCAGAAGCAAGTCTTTCTATAATTGCAATTTCTGTTACTTTCCATGACATGTTCACCTGTGGACAATACAATCCCATAGCCAAAACAGCTTAGTCTGAAAGCTTTAGGATTTTTAATCTGAAACTCCAGGTATAAACTCCCTGTTGAAAGACTGATTTCAGTCTGTAAATCACACAGCATCATCTGAATTAAGAATTTGCAGGGTGCCATGCTTTTGTAAAAGAGACAACTGTCATCTGAAGCAGCATTGGATTGGTCGTTTTCTTGCAAGATTTGTACTGTAAAGCCACATTGGTACTTGTGCTGATTCTTTGAGTTCGCTGTGTAAAGAAGGCAGAGATTGCACACATCAATATTCTGACCACGACGTGATTTGAACACGCAACCTTCTGATCTGGAGTCAGAAGCGCTACCGTTGTACCACGAGGTCTTGGAAGAATAGCATATTTGGAGGTCATGCCTAGTTCAGATTTCGTTGACTGTATCACTTGGAATGGAGGCCTGTGTCTCTGGGGAAATGTACGAACTAATGTGCATCTGCCCGGCAGGTTAGGTGTATGAAAACAATTAAAATCAGTGCCTGGATAGCTCAGTCGGCAGAGCATCAGTCGTTTAATCTGAGGGTCCAGGGTTCAAGTCCCTGTTCAGGCATTCTTTTAATATTCACCTTCCTTCAGAAGCAAGTCTTTCTATAATTGCAATTTCTGTTACTTTCCATGACATGTTCACCTGTGGACAATACAATCACATAGCCAAAACAGCTTAGTCTGAAAGCTTTAGGATTTTTAATCTGAAACTCCAGGTATAAACACCCTGTTGAAAGACTGATTTCAGTCTGTAAATCACACAGCATCATCTGAATTAGGAATTTGCAGGGTGCCATTTTTTTGTAAAAGAGACAACTGTCATCTGAAGCAGCATTGGATTGGTCGTTTTCTTGCAAGATTTGTACTGTAAAGCCACATTGGTACTTGTGCTGATTCTTTGAGTTCGCTGTGTAAAGAAGGCAGAGATTGCACACATCAATATTGACTGTACCTTCCTTCAGAAGCAAGTCTTTCTATAATTGCAATTTCTGTTACTTTCCATGACATGTTCACCTGTGGACAATACAATCCCATAGCCAAAACAGCTTAGTCTGAAAGCTTTAGGATTTTTAATCTGAAACTCCAGGTATAAACACCCTGTTGAAAGACTGATTTCAGTCTGTAAATCACACAGCATCATCTGAATTAGGAATTTGCAGGGTGCCATGCTTTTGTAAAAGAGACAACTGTCATCTGAAGCAGCATTGGATTGGTCGTTTTCTTGCAAGATTTGTACTGTAAAGCCACATTGGTACTTGTGCTGATTCTTTGAGTTCGCTGTGTAAAGAAGGCAGAGATTGCACACATCAATATTGACTGTACCTTCCTTCAGAAGCAAGTCTTTCTATAATTGCAATTTCTGTTACTTTCCATGACATGTTCACCTGTGGACAATACAATCACATAGCCAAAACAGCTTAGTCTGAAAGCTTTAGGATTTTTAATCTGAAACTCCAGGTATAAACACCCTGTTGAAAGACTGATTTCAGTCTGTAAATCACACAGCATCATCTGAATTAGGAATTTGCAGGGTGCCATGCTTTTGTAAAAGAGACAACTGTCATCTGAAGCAGCATTGGATTGGTCGTTTTCTTGCAAGATTTGTACTGTAAAGCCACATTGGTACTTGTGCTGATTCTTTGAGTTCGCTGTGTAAAGAAGGCAGAGATTGCACACATCAATATTCTGACCACTACGTGATTTGAACACGCAACCTTCTGATCTGGAGTCAGACGCGCTACCGTTGCGCCACGAGGTCTTGGAAGAATTGCATATTTGGAGGTCATGCCTAGTTCAGATTTCGTTGACTGTATCACTTGGAATGGAGGCCTGTGTCTCTGGGGAAATGTACGTACTAATGTGCATCTGCCCGGCAGGTTAGGTGTATGAAAACATGGAAAAACAGACCCCGGATAGCTCAGTCGGTAGAGCATCAGACTTTTAATCTGAGGGTCCAGGGTTCAAGTCCCTGTTCGGGCGTTCTTTTAATGTTCACCTTCCTTCAGAAGCAAGTCTTTCTATAATTGCAATTTCTGTCACTTTCCATGACATGTTCACCTGTGGACAATACAATCACATAGCCAAAACAGCTTAGTCTGAAAGCTTTAGGATTTTTAATCTGAAACTCCAGGTATAAACACCCTGTTGAAAGACTGATTTCAGTCTGTAAATCACACAGCATCATCTGAATTAAGAATTTGCAGGGTGCCATGCTTTTGTAAAAGAGACAACTGTCATCTGAAGCAGCATTGGATTGGTCGTTTTCTTGCAAGATTTGTACTGTAAAGCCACATTGGTACTTGTGCTGATTCTTTGAGTTCGCTGTGTAAAGAAGGCAGAGATTGCACACATCAATATTCTGACCACTACGTGATTTGAACACGCAACCTTCTGATCTGGAGTCAGACGCGCTACCGTTGCGCCACGAGGTCTTGGAAGAATTGCATATTTGGAGGTCATGCCTAGTTCAGATTTCGTTGACTGTATCACTTGGAATGGAGGCCTGTGTCTCTGGGGAAATGTACGAACTAATGTGCATCTGCCCGGCAGGTTAGGTGTATGAAAACATGGAAAAACAGACCCCGGATAGCTCAGTCGGTAGAGCATCAGACTTTTAATCTGAGGGTCCAGGGTTCAAGTCCCTGTTCGGGCGTTCTTTTAATGTTCACCTTCCTTCAGAAGCAAGTCTTTCTATAATTGCAATTTCTGTCACTTTCCATGACATGTTCACCTGTGGACAATACAATCCCACAGCCAAAACAGCTTAGTCTGAAAGCTTTAGGATTTTTAATCTGAAACTCCAGGTATAAACACCCTGTTGAAAGACTGATTTCAGTCTGTAAATCACACAGCATCATCTGAATTAAGAATTTGCAGGGTGCCATGCTTTTGTAAAAGAGACAACTGTCATCTGAAGCAGCATTGGATTGGTCGTTTTCTTGCAAGATTTGTACTGTAAAGCCACATTGGTACTTGTGCTGATTCTTTGAGTTCGCTGTGTAAAGAAGGCAGAGATTGCACACATCAATATTCTGACCACTATGTGATTTGAACACGCAACCTTCTGCTCTGGAGTCAGACGCGCTACCGTTGCGCCACGAGGTCTTGGAAGAATCGCATATTTGGAGGTCATGCCTAGTTCAGATTTCGTTGACTGTATCACTTGGAATGGAGGCCTGTGTCTCTGGGGAAATGTACGAACTAATATGCATCTGCCCGGCAGGTTAGGTGTATGAAAACAATTAAAATCAGTGCCTGGATAGCTCAGTCGGCAGAGCATCAGACTTTTAATCTGAGGGTCCAGGGTTCAAGTCCCTGTTCGAGTGTTCTTTTAATGTTCACCTTCCTTCAGAAGCAAGTCTTTCTATAATTGCAATTTCTGTTACTTTTATTGACATGTTCACCTGTGGACAATACAATCCCATAGCCAAAACAGCTTAGTCTGAAAGCTTTAGGATTTTTAATCTGAAACTCCAGGTATAAACTCCCTGTTGAAAGACTAATTTCAGTCTGTCAATCACACAGCATCAGCTGAATTAGGAATTTGCAGGGTGCCATGCTTTTGTGAGAGACAACTGTCATCTGAAGCAGCATTGGATTGGTCGTTTTCTTGCAAGATTTGTACTGTAAAGCCACATTGGTACTTGTGCTGATCCTTTGAGTTCGCTGTGTAAAGAAGGCAGAGATTGCACACATCAAAATTCTGACCACGACGTGATTTGAACACGCAACCTTCTGCTCTGGAGTCAGACGCGCTACCGTTGCGCCACGAGGTCTTGGAAGAATTGCATATTTGGAGGTGATGCCTAGTTCATATTTCGTTGACTGTATCATTTGGAATGGAGGCCTGTGTCTCTGGGGAAATGTACGAACTAATGTGCATCTACCCGGCAGGTTAGGTGTATGAAAACATGAAAAAACAGATCCCGGATAGCTCAGTCGGTAGAGCATCAGACTTTTAATCTGAGGGTCCAGGGTTCAAGTCCCTGTTCGGGCGTTCTTTTAATGTTCACCTTCCTTCAGAAGCAAGTCTTTCTATAATTGCATTTTCTGTAACTTTTCTTGACATGTTCACCTGTGGACAATACAATCCCATAGCCAAAACAGCTTAGTCTGAAAGCTTTAGGATTTTTAATCTGAAACTCCAGGTATAAACACCCTGTTGAAAGACTGATTTCAGTCTGTAAATCACACAGCATCATCTGAATTAGGAATTTGCAGGGTGCCATGCTTTAGTAAAAGAGACAACTGTCATCTGAAGCAGCATTGGATTGGTCGTTTTCTTGCAAGATTTGTACTGTAAAGCCACATTGGTACTTGTGCTGATTCTTTGAGTTCGCTGTGTAAAGAAGGCAGAGATTGCACACATCAATATTGACTGTACCTTCCTTCAGAAGCAAGTCTTTCTATAATTGCAATTTCTGTTACTTTCCATGACATGTTCACCTGTGGACAATACAATCCCATAGCCAAAACAGCTTAGTCTGAAAGCTTTAGGATTTTTAATCTGAAACTCCAGGTATAAACACCCTGTTGAAAGACTGATTTCAGTCTGTAAATCAGACAGCATCATCTGAATTAGGAATTTGCAGGGTGCCATGCTTTTGTAAAAGACACAACTGTCATCTGAAGCAGCATTGGATTGGTCGTTTTCTTGCAAGATTTGTACTGTAAAGCCACATTGGTACTTGTGCTGATTCTTTGAGTTCGCTGTGTAAAGAAGGCAGAGATTGCACACATCAAAATTCTGACCATGACGTGATTTGAACACGCAACCTTCTGATCTGGAGTCAGACGCGCTACCGTTGCGCCACGAGGTCTTGGAAGAATCGCAAATTTGGAGGTGATGCCTAGTTCATATTTCGTTGACTGTATCATTTGGAATGGAGGCCTGTGTCTCTGGGGAAATGTACGAACTAATGTGCATCTGCCCGGCAGGTTAGGTGTATGAAAACATGGAAAAACAGAGCCCGGATAGCTCAGTCGGTAGAGCATCAGACTTTAAATCTGAGGGTCCAGGGTTCAAGTCCCTGTTCGGGCCTTCTTTTAATGTTCACCTTCCTTCAGAAGCAAGTCTTTCTATAATTGCAATTTCTGTCACTTTCCATGACATGTTCACCTGTGGACAATACAATCACATAGCCAAAACAGCTTAGTCTGAAAGCTTTAGGATTTTTAATCTGAAACTCCAGGTATAAACACCCTGTTGAAAGACTGATTTCAGTCTGTAAATCACCAGCATCATCTGAATTAGGAATTTGCAGGGTGCCATGCTTTTGTAAAAGAGACAACTGTCATCTGAAGCAGCATTGGATTGGTCGTTTTCTTGCAAGATTTGTACTGTAAAGCCACATTGGTACTTGTGCTGATTCTTTGAGTTCGCTGTGTAAAGAAGGCAGAGATTGCACACATCAATATTGACTGTACCTTCCTTCAGAAGCAAGTCTTTCTATAATTGCAATTTCTGTTACTTTCCATGACATGTTCACCTGTGGACAATACAATCCCATAGCCAAAGCAGCTTAGTCTGAAAGCTTTAGGATTTTTAATCTGAAACTCCAGGTATAAACACCCTGTTGAAAGACTGATTTCAGTCTGTAAATCAGACAGCATCATCTGAATTAGGAATTTGCAGGGTGCCATGCTTTTGTAAAAGAGACAACTGTCATCTGAAGCAGCATTGGATTGGTTGTTTTCTTGCAAGATTTGTACTGTAAAGCCACATTGGTACTTGTGCTGATTCTTTGAGTTCGCTGTGTAAAGAAGGCAGAGATTGCACACATCAATATTCTGACCACGACGTGATTTGAACACGCAACCTTCTGATCTGGAGTCAGACGCGCTACCGTTGTGCCACGAGGTCTTGGAAGAATCGCATATTTGGAGGTCATGCCTAGTTCAGATTTCGTTGACTGTATCACTTGGAATGGAGGCCTGTGTCTCTGGGGAAATGTACGAACTAATGTGCATCTGCCCGGCAGGTTAGGTGTATGAAAACAATTAAAATCAGTGCCTGGATAGCTCAGTCGGCAGAGCATCAGACTTTTAATCTGAGGGTCCAAGGTTCAAGTCCCTGTTCGAGTGTTCTTTTAATGTTCACCTTCCTTCAGAAGCAAGTCTTTCTATAATTGCAATTTCTGTTACTTTTCTTGACATGTTCACCTGTGGACAATACAATCCCATAGCCAAAACAGCTTAGTCTGAAAGCTTTAGGATTTTTAATCTGAAACTCCAGGTATAAACACCCTGTTGAAAGACTGATTTCAGTCTGTCAATCACACAGCATCATCTGAATTAGGAATTTGCAGTGTGCCATGCTTTTGTGAGAGACAACTGTCATCTGAAGCAGCATTGGATTGGTCGTTTTCTTGCAAGATTTGTACTGTAAAGCCACGTTGGTACTTGTGCTGATTCTTTGACTTCGCTGTGTAAAGGCAGCGATTGCACACATCAAAATTCTGACCACGACGTGATTTGAACACGCAATCTTCTGATCTGGAGTCAGACGCGCTACCGTTGCGCCACGAGGTCTTGGAAGAATCGCATATTTGGAGGTGATGCCTAGTTCATATTTCGTTGACTGTATCATTTGGAATGGAGGCCTGTGTCTCTGGGGAAATGTACGAACTAATGTGCATCTGCCCGGCAGGTTAGGTGTATGCAAACATGGAAAACCAGAGCCCGGATAGCTCAGTCGGTAGAGCATCAGACTTTAAATCTGAGGGTCCAGGGTTCAAGTCCCTGTTCGGGCCTTCTTTTAATGTTCACCTTCCTTCAGAAGCAAGTCTTTCTATAATTGCAATTTCTGTCACTTTCCATGACATGTTCACCTGTGGACAATACAATCACATAGCCAAAACAGCTTAGTCTGAAAGCTTTAGGATTTTTAATCTGAAACTCCAGGTATAAACACCCTGTTGAAAGACTGATTTCAGTCTGTAAATCACACAGCATCATCTGAATTAGGAATTTGCAGGGTGCCATGCTTTTGTAAAAGAGACAACTGTCATCTGAAGCAGCATTGGATTGGTCGTTTTCTTGCAAGATTTGTACTGTAAAGCCACATTGGTACTTGTGCTGATTCTTTGAGTTCGCTGTGTAAAGAAGGCAGAGATTGCACACATCAATATTGACTGTACCTTCCTTCAGAAGCAAGTCTTTCTATAATTGCAATTTCTGTTACTTTCCATGACATGTTCACCTGTGGACAATACAATCCCATAGCCAAAACAGCTTAGTCTGAAAGCTTTAGGATTTTTAATCTGAAACTCCAGGTATAAACACCCTGTTGAAAGACTGATTTCAGTCTGTAAATCAGACAGCATCATCTGAATTAGGAATTTGCAGGGTGCCATGCTTTTGTAAAAGAGACAACTGTCATCTGAAGCAGCATTGGATTGGCCGTTTTCTTGCAAGATTTGTACTGTAAAGCCACATTGGTACTTGTGCTGATTCTTTGAGTTCGCTGTGTAAAGAAGGCAGAGATTGCACACATCAATATTCTGACCACGACGTGATTTGAACACGCAACCTTCTGATCTGGAGTCAGACGCGCTACCGTTGCGCCACGAGGTCTTGGAAGAATCGCATATTTGGAGGTCATGCCTAGTTCAGATTTCGTTGACTGTATCACTTGGAATGGAGGCCTGTGTCTCTGGGGAAATGTACGAACTAATGTGCATCTGCCCGGCAGGTTAGGTGTATGAAAACAATTAAAATCAGTGCCTGGATAGCTCAGTCGGCAGAGCATCAGACTTTTAATCTGAGGGTCCAGGGTTCAAGTCCCTGTTCGAGTGTTCTTTTAATGTTCACCTTCCTTCAGAAGCAAGTCTTTCTATAATTGCAATTTCTGTTACTTTTCTTGACATGTTCACCTGTGGACAATACAATCCCATAGCCAAAACAGCTTAGTCTGAAAGCTTTAGGATTTTTAATCTGAAACTCCAGGTATAAACACCCTGTTGAAAGACTGATTTCAGTCTGTCAATCACACAGCATCATCTGAATTAGGAATTTGCAGTGTGCCATGCTTTTGTGAGAGACAACTGTCATCTGAAGCAGCATTGGATTGGTCGTTTTCTTGCAAGATTTGTACTGTAAAGCCACGTTGGTACTTGTGCTGATTCTTTGACTTCGCTGTGTAAAGGCAGCGATTGCACACATCAAAATTCTGACCACGACGTGATTTGAACACGCAATATTCTGATCTGGAGTCAGACGCGCTACCGTTGCGCCACGAGGTCTTGGAAGAATCGCATATTTGGAGGTGATGCCTAGTTCATATTTCGTTGACTGTATCATTTGGAATGGAGGCCTGTGTCTCTGGGGAAATGTACGAACTAATGTGCATCTGCCCGGCAGGTTAGGTGTATGCAAACATGGAAAACCAGAGCCCGGATAGCTCAGTCGGTAGAGCATCAGACTTTTAATCTGAGGGTCCAGGGTTCAAGTCCCTGTTCGGGGTTTCTTTTAATGTTCACCTTCCTTCAGAAGCAAGTCTTTCTATAATTGCAATTTCTGTCACTTTCCATGACATGTTCACCTGTGGACAATACAATCACATAGCCAAAACAGCTTAGTCTGAAATCTTTACGATTTTTAATCTGAAACTCCAGGTATAAACACCCTGTTGAAAGACTGATTTCAGTCTGTAAATCACACAGCATCATCTGAATTAGGAATTTGCAGGGTGCCATGCTTTGTAAAAGAGACAACTGTCATCTGAAGCAGCATTGGATTGGTCGTTTTCTTGCAAGATTTGTACTGTAAAGCCACATTGGTACTTGTGCTGATTCTTTGAGTTCGCTGTGTAAAGAAGGCAGAGATTGCACACATCAATATTGACTGTACCTTCCTTCAGAAGCAAGTCTTTCTATAATTGCAATTTCTGTTACTTTCCATGACATGTTCACCTGTGGACAATACAATCCCATAGCCAAAACAGCTTAGTCTGAAAGCTTTAGGATTTTTAATCTGAAACTCCAGGTATAAACACCCTGTTGAAAGACTGATTTCAGTCTGTAAATCAGACAGCATCATCTGAATTAGGAATTTGCAGGGTGCCATGCTTTTGTAAAAGAGACAACTGTCATCTGAAGCAGCATTGGATTGGCCGTTTTCTTGCAAGATTTGTACTGTAAAGCCACATTGGTACTTGTGCTGATTCTTTGAGTTCGCTGTGTAAAGAAGGCAGAGATTGCACACATCAATATTCTGACCACGACGTGATTTGAACACGCAACCTTCTGATCTGGAGTCAGACGCGCTACCGTTGCGCCACGAGGTCTTGGAAGAATCGCATATTTGGAGGTCATGCCTAGTTCAGATTTCGTTGACTGTATCACTTGGAATGGAGGCCTGTGTCTCTGGGGAAATGTACGAACTAATGTGCATCTGCCCGGCAGGTTAGGTGTATGAAAACAATTAAAATCAGTGCCTGGATAGCTCAGTCGGCAGAGCATCAGACTTTTAATCTGAGGGTCCAGGGTTCAAGTCCCTGTTCGAGTGTTCTTTTAATGTTCACCTTCCTTCAGAAGCAAGTCTTTCTATAATTGCAATTTCTGTTACTTTTCTTGACATGTTCACCTGTGGACAATACAATCCCATAGCCAAAACAGCTTAGTCTGAAAGCTTTAGGATTTTTAATCTGAAACTCCAGGTATAAACACCCTGTTGAAAGACTGATTTCAGTCTGTCAATCACACAGCATCATCTGAATTAGGAATTTGCAGTGTGCCATGCTTTTGTGAGAGACAACTGTCATCTGAAGCAGCATTGGATTGGTCGTTTTCTTGCAAGATTTGTACTGTAAAGCCACGTTGGTACTTGTGCTGATTCTTTGACTTCGCTGTGTAAAGGCAGCGATTGCACACATCAAAATTCTGACCACGACGTGATTTGAACACGCAATATTCTGATCTGGAGTCAGACGCGCTACCGTTGCGCCACGAGGTCTTGGAAGAATCGCATATTTGGAGGTGATGCCTAGTTCATATTTCGTTGACTGTATCATTTGGAATGGAGGCCTGTGTCTCTGGGGAAATGTACGAACTAATGTGCATCTGCCCGGCAGGTTAGGTGTATGCAAACATGGAAAACCAGAGCCCGGATAGCTCAGTCGGTAGAGCATCAGACTTTTAATCTGAGGGTCCAGGGTTCAAGTCCCTGTTCGGGGTTTCTTTTAATGTTCACCTTCCTTCAGAAGCAAGTCTTTCTATAATTGCAAATTCTGTCACTTTCCATGACATGTTCACCTGTGGACAATACAATCACATAGCCAAAACAGCTTAGTCTGAAATCTTTACGATTTTTAATCTGAAACTCCAGGTATAAACACCCTGTTGAAAGACTGATTTCAGTCTGTAAATCACACAGCATCATCTGAATTAGGAATTTGCAGGGTGCCATGCTTTGTAAAAGAGACAACTGTCATCTGAAGCAGCATTGGATTGGTCGTTTTCTTGCAAGATTTGTACTGTAAAGCCACATTGGTACTTGTGCTGATTCTTTGAGTTCGCTGTGTAAAGAAGGCAGAGATTGCACACATCAATATTGACTGTACCTTCCTTCAGAAGCAAGTCTTTCTATAATTGCAATTTCTGTTACTTTCCATGACATGTTCACCTGTGGACAATACAATCCCATAGCCAAAACAGCTTAGTCTGAAAGCTTTAGGATTTTTAATCTGAAACTCCAGGTATAAACACCCTGTTGAAAGACTGATTTCAGTCTGTCAATCACACAGCATCATCTGAATTAGGAATTTGCAGTGTGCCATGCTTTTGTAAAAGAGACAACTGTCATCTGAAGCAGCATTGGATTGGTCGTTTTCTTGCAAGATTTGTACTGTAGAGCCACATTGGTACTTGTGCTGATTCTTTGAGTTCGCTGTGTAAAGAATGCAGAGATTGCACACATCAAAATTCTGACCACGATGTGATTTGAACACTCAACCTTCTGATCTGGAGTCAGACGCGCTACCGTTGCGCCATGAGGTCTTGGAAGAATCGCATATTTGGAGGTGATGCCTAGTTCATATTTCGTTGACTGTATCATTTGGACTGGAGGCCTGTGTCTCTGGGGAAATGTACGAACTAATGTGCATCTGCCCGGCAGGTTAGGTGTATGAAAACAATTAAAATCAGTCCCTGGATAGCTCAGTCGGTAGAACATCAGACTTTTAATCTGAGGGTCCAGGGTTCAAGTCCCTGTTCGAGTGTTCTTTTAATGTTCACCTTCCTTCAGAAGCAAGTCTTTCTATAATTGCAATTTCTGTCACTTTCCATGACATGTTCACCTGTGGACAATACAATCACATAGCCAAAACAGCTTAGTCTGAAATCTTTAGGATTTTTAATCTGAAACTCCAGGTATAAACACCCTGTTGAAAGACTGATTTCAGTCTGTAAATCACTAAGCATCATCTGAATTAGGAATTTGCAGGGTGCCATGCTTTGTAAAAGAGACAACTGTCATCTGAAGCAACATTGGATTGGTCGTTTTCTTGCAAGATTTGTACTGTAAAGCCACATTGCTACTTGTGCTGATTCTTTGAGTTCGCTGTGTAAAGAAGGCAGAGATTGCACACATCAAAATTCTGACCACGACTTGATTTGAACACGCAACCTTCTGATCTGGAGTCAGACGCGCTACCGTTGCGCCACGAGGTCTTGGAAGAATTGCATATTTGGAGGTGATGCCTGGTTCAGATTTCGTTGACTGTATCATTTGGAATGGAGGCCTGTGTCTCTGGGGAAATGTACGAACTAATGTGCATCTGCCCGGCAGGTTAGGTGTATGCAAACATGGAAAACCAGAGCCCGGATAGCTCAGTCGGTAGAGCATCAGACTTTTAATCTGAGGGTCCAGGGTTCAAGTCCCTGTTCGGGGTTTCTTTTAATGTTCACCTTCTTTCAGAAGCAAGTCTTTCTATAATTGCAATTTCTGTCACTTTCCATGACATGTTCACCTGTGGACAATACAATCACATAGCCAAAACAGCTTAGTCTGAAATCTTTACGATTTTTAATCTGAAACTCCAGGTATAAACACCCTGTTGAAAGACTGATTTCAGTCTGTAAATCACACAGCATCATCTGAATTAGGAATTTGCAGGGTGCCATGCTTTGTAAAAGAGACAACTGTCATCTGAAGCAGCATTGGATTGGTCGTTTTCTTGCAAGATTTGTACTGTAAAGCCACATTGGTACTTGTGCTGATTCTTTGAGTTCGCTGTGTAAAGAAGGCAGAGATTGCACACATCAAAATTCTGACCACGACGTGATTTGAACACGCAACCTTCTGATCTGGAGTCAGACGCGCTACCGTTGCGCCACAAGGTGTTGGAAGAATCATATTTATGGAGTTGATGCCTGGTTCAGATTTCGTTGACTGTATCACTTGGAATGGAGGCCTGTGTCTCTGGGGAAATGTACGAACTAATGTGCATCTGCCCGGCAGGTTAGGTGTATGAAAACAATTAAAATCAGTCCCTGGATAGCTCAGTCGGTAGAGCAGCAGACTTTTAATCTGAGGGTGCAGGGTTCAAGTCCCTGTTCGAGTGTTCTTTTAATGTTCACCTTCCTTCAGAAGCAAGTCTTTCTATAATTGCAATTTCTGTTACTTTTCTTGACATGTTCACCTGTGGACAATACAATCCCATAGCCAAAACAGCTTAGTCTGAAAGCTTTAGGATTTTTAATCTGAAACTCCAGGTATAAACTCCCTGTTGAAAGACTGTTTTTAGTGTGTCAATCAGACAGCATCATCTGATTTAGGAATTTGCAGGGTGCCATGCTTTTGTAAAAGAGACAACTGTCATCTGAAGCAGCATTGGATTGGTCGTTTTCTTGCAAGATTTGTACTGTAAAGCCACATTGGTACTTGTGCTGATTCTTTGAGTTCGCTGTGTAAAGAAGGCAGAGATTGCACACATCAATATTCTGACCACGACGTGATTTGAACACGCAACCTTCTGATCTGGAGTCAGACGCGCTACCGTTGCGCCACGAGGTCTTGGAAGAATTGCATATTTGGAGGTGATGCCTAGTTGATATTTCGTTGACTGTATCATTTGGAATGGAGGCCTGTGTCTCTGGGGAAATGTACGAACTAATGTGCATCTGCCCGGCAGGTTAGGTGTATGCAAACATGGAAAAACAGAGCCCGGATAGCTCAGTCGGTAGAGCATCAGACTTTTAATCTGAGGATCCAGGGTTCAAGTCCCTTTTCGGGGGTTCTTTTAATGTTCACCTTCCTTCAGAAGCAAGTCTTTCTATAATTGCAATTTCTGTCACTTTCCATGACATGTTCACCTGTGGACAATACAATCACATAGCCAAAACAGCTTAGTCTGAAATCTTTACGATTTTTAATCTGAAACTCCAGGTATAAACACCCTGTTGAAAGACTGATTTCAGTCTGTAAATCACACAGCATCATCTGAATTAGGAATTTGCAGGGTGCCATGCTTTGTAAAAGAGACAACTGTCATCTGAAGCAGCATTGGATTGGTCGTTTTCTTGCAAGATTTGTACTGTAAAGCCACATTGCTACTTGTGCTGATTCTTTGAGTTCGCTGTGTAAAGAAGGCAGAGATTGCACACATCAAAATTCTGACCACGACGTGATTTGAACACGCAACCTTCTGATCTGGAGTCAGACGCGCTACCGTTGCGCCACAAGGTGTTGGAAGAATCATATTTATGGAGTTGATGCCTGGTTCAGATTTAGTTGACTGTATCACTTGGAATGGAGGCCTGTGTCTCTGGGGAAATGTACGAACTAATGTGCATCTGCCCGGCAGGTTAGGTGTATGAAAACAATTAAAATCAGTCCCTGGATAGCTCAGTCGGTAGAGCATCAGACTTTTAATCTGAGGGTCCAGGGTTCAAGTCCCTGTTCGAGTGTTCTTTTAATGTTCACCTTCCTTCAGAAGCAAGTCTTTCTATAATTGCAATTTCTGTTACTTTTCTTGACATGTTCACCTGTGGACAATACAATCCCATAGCCAAAACAGCTTAGTCTGAAAGCTTTAGGATTTTTAAATCTGAAACTCCAGGTATAAACTCCCTGTTGAAAGACTGTTTTCAGTGTGTCAATCAGACAGCATCATCTGATTTAGGAATTTGCAGGGTGCCATGCTTTTGTAAAAGAGACAACTGTCATCTGAAGCAGCATTGGATTGGTCGTTTTCTTGCAAGATTTGTACTGTAAAGCCACATTGGTACTTGTGCTGATTCTTTGAGTTCGCTGTGTAAAGAAGGCAGAGATTGCACACATCAAAATTCTGACCACGACGTGATTTGAACACGCAACCTTCTGATCTGGAGTCAGACGCGCTACCGTTGCGCCACGAGGTCTTGGAAGAATCGCATATTTGGAGGTGATGCCTAGTTCATATTTCGTTGACTGTATCATTTGGAATGGAGGCCTGTGTCTCTGGGGAAATGTACGAACTAATGTGCATCTACCCGGCAGGTTAGGTGTATGAAAACATGGAAAAACAGAGCCCGGATAGCTCAGTCGGTAGAGCATCAGACTTTTAATCTGAGGGTCCAGGGTTCAAGTCCCTGTTCGAGTGTTCTTTTAATGTTCACCTTCCTTCAGAAGCAAGTCTTTCTATAATTGCAATTTCTGTCACTTTCCATGACATGTTCACCTGTGGACAATACAATCACATAGCCAAAACAGCTTAGTCTGAAATCTTTACGATTTTTAATCTGAAACTCCAGGTATAAACACCCTGTTGAAAGACTGATTTCAGTCTGTAAATCACACAGCATCATCTGAATTAGGAATTTGCAGGGTGCCATGCTTTGTAAAAGAGACAACTGTCATCTGAAGCAGCATTGGATTGGTCGTTTTCTTGCAAGATTTGTACTGTAAAGCCACATTGCTACTTGTGCTGATTCTTTGAGTTCGCTGTGTAAAGAAGGCAGAGATTGCACACATCAAAATTCTGACCACGACGTGATTTGAACACGCAACCTTCTGATCTGGAGTCAGACGCGCTACCGTTGCGCCACAAGGTGTTGGAAGAATCATATTTATGGAGTTGATGCCTGGTTCAGATTTCGTTGACTGTATCACTTGGAATGGAGGCCTGTGTCTCTGGGGAAATGTACGAACTAATGTGCATCTGCCCGGCAGGTTAGGTGTATGAAAACAATTAAAATCAGTCCCTGGATAGCTCAGTCGGTAGAGCATCAGACTTTTAATCTGAGGGTCCAGGGTTCAAGTCCCTGTTCGAGTGTTCTTTTAATGTTCACCTTCCTTCAGAAGCAAGTCTTTCTATAATTGCAATTTCTGTTACTTTTCTTGACATGTTCACCTGTGGACAATACAATCCCATAGCCAAAACAGCTTAGTCTGAAAGCTTTAGGATTTTTAATCTGAAACTCCAGGTATAAACTCCCTGTTGAAAGACTGTTTTCAGTGTGTCAATCAGACAGCATCATCTGATTTAGGAATTTGCAGGGTGCCATGCTTTTGTAAAAGAGACAACTGTCATCTGAAGCAGCATTGGATTGGTCGTTTTCTTGCAAGATTTGTACTGTAAAGCCACATTGGTACTTGTGCTGATTCTTTGAGTTCGCTGTGTAAAGAAGGCAGAGATTGCACACATCAATATTCTGACCACGACGTGATTTGAACACGCAACCTTCTGATCTGGAGTCAGACGCGCTACCGTTGCGCCACGAGGTCTTGGAAGAATTGCATATTTGGAGGTGATGCCTAGTTCATATTTCGTTGACTGTATCATTTGGAATGGAGGCCTGTGTCTCTGGGGAAATGTACGAACTAATGTGCATCTGCCCGGCAGGTTAGGTGTATGCAAACATGGAAAAACAGAGCCCGGATAGCTCAGTCGGTAGAGCATCAGACTTTTAATCTGAGGGTCCAGGGTTCAAGTCCCTTTTCGGGGGTTCTTTTAATGTTCACCTTCCTTCAGAAGCAAGTCTTTCTATAATTGCAATTTCTGTCACTTTCCATGACATGTTCACCTGTGGACAATACAATCACATAGCCAAAACAGCTTAGTCTGAAATCTTTACGATTTTTAATCTGAAACTCCAGGTATAAACACCCTGTTGAAAGACTGATTTCAGTCTGTAAATCACACAGCATCATCTGAATTAGGAATTTGCAGGGTGCCATGCTTTGTAAAAGAGACAACTGTCATCTGAAGCAGCATTGGATTGATCGTTTTCTTGCAAGATTTGTACTGTAAAGCCACATTGCTACTTGTGCTGATTCTTTGAGTTCGCTGTGTAAAGAAGGCAGAGATTGCACACATCAAAATTCTGACCACGACGTGATTTGAACACGGAACCTTCTGATCTGGAGTCAGACGCGCTACCGTTGCGCCACAAGGTGTTGGAAGAATCGTATTTATGGAGTTGAAGCCTGGTTCAGATTTCGTTGACTGTATCATTTGGAATGGAGGCCTGTGTCACTGGGGAAATGTACGAACTAATGTGCATCTGCCCGGCAGGTTAGGTGTATGAAAACAATTAAAATCAGTCCCTGGATAGCTCAGTCGGTAGAGCATCAGACTTTTAATCTGAGGGTCCAGGGTTCAAGTCCCTGTTCGAGTGTTCTTTTAATGTTCACCTTCCTTCAGAAGCAAGTCTTTCTATAATTGCAATTTCTGTTACTTTTCTTGACATGTTCACCTGTGGACAATACAATCCCATAGCCAAAACAGCTTAGTCTGAAAGCTTTAGGATTTTTAAATCTGAAACTCCAGGTATAAACTCCCTGTTGAAAGACTGTTTTCAGTGTGTCAATCAGACAGCATCATCTGATTTAGGAATTTGCAGGGTGCCATGCTTTTGTAAAAGAGACAACTGTCATCTGAAGCAGCATTGGATTGGTCGTTTTCTTGCAAGATTTGTACTGTAAAGCCACATTGGTACTTGTGCTGATTCTTTGAGTTCGCTGTGTAAAGAAGGCAGAGATTGCACACATCAATATTCTGACCACGACGTGATTTGAACACGCAACCTTCTGATCTGGAGTCAGACGCGCTACCGTTGCGCCACGAGGTCTTGGAAGAATTGCATATTTGGAGGTGATGCCTAGTTCATATTTCGTTGACTGTATCATTTGGAATGGAGGCCTGTGTCTCTGGGGAAATGTACGAACTAATGTGCATCTACCCGGCAGGTTAGGTGTATGAAAACAAGTAAAATCAAAGCCTGGATAGCCCAGTCGGTACAGCATCAGTCTTTTAATCTGAGGGTCCAGGGTTCAAGTCCCTGTTCGGGCGTTCTTTTAATATTCACCTTCCTTCAGAAGCAAGTCTTTCTATAATTGCAATTTCTGTTAATTTCCATGACATGTTCACCTGTGGACAATACAATCCCATAGCCAAAACAGCTTAGTCTGAAATCTTTACGATTTTTAATCTGAAACTCCAGGTATAAACACCCTGTTGAAAGACTGATTTCAGTCTGTAAATCACACAGCATCATCTGAATTAGGAATTTGCAGTGTGCCATGCTTTTGTAAAAGAGACAACTGTCATCTGAAGCAGCATTGGATTGGTCGTTTTCTTGCAAGATTTGTACTGTAAAGCCACATTGGTACTTGTGCTGATTCTTTGAGTTCGCTGTGTAAAGAATGCAGAGATTGCACACATCAAAATTCTGACCACGACGTGATTTGAACACGCAACCTTCTGATCTGGAGTCAGACGCGCTACCGTTGCGCCACGCGGTCTTGGAAGAATCGCATATTTGGAGGTGATGCCTAGTTCATATTTCGTTGACTGTATCATTTGGAA
Source organism: Salvelinus fontinalis (assembly GCF_029448725.1). NCBI lineage: Eukaryota > Metazoa > Chordata > Actinopteri > Salmoniformes > Salmonidae > Salvelinus > Salvelinus fontinalis. The sequence continues at coordinate 30,377,821 of NC_074667.1, forward strand.
TGGAGGCCTGTGTCTCTGGGGAAATGTACGAACTAATGTGCATCTACCCGGCAGGTTAGGTGTATGAAAACATGGAAAAACAGAGCCCGGATAGCTCAGTCGGTAGAGCATCAGACTTTTAATCTGAGGGTCCAGGGTTCAAGTCCCTGTTCGAGTGTTCTTTTAATGTTCACCTTCCTTCAGAAGCAAGTCTTTCTATGATTGCAATTTCTGTCACTTTCCATGACATGTTCACCTGTGGACAATACAATCACATAGCCAAAACAGCTTAGTCTGAAAGCTTTAGGATTTTTAATCTGAAACTCCAGGTATAAACACCCTGTTGAAAGACTGATTTCAGTCTGTAAATCACACAGCATCATCTGAATTAGGAATTTGCAGGGTGCCATGCTTTTGTAAAAGAGACAACTGTCATCTGAAGCAGCATTGGATTGGTCGTTTTCTTGCAAGATTTGTACTGTAAAGCCACATTGGTACTTGTGCTGATTCTTTGAGTTCGCTGTGTAAAGAAGGCAGAGATTGCACACATCAATATTCTGACCACGACGTGATTTGAACACGCAACCTTCTGATCTGGAGTCAGACGCGCTACCGTTGCGCCACGAGGTCTTGGAAGAATTGCATATTGAAGGTGATGCCTAGTTCAGATTTCTTTGACTGTATCATTTGGAATGGAGGCCTGTGTCTCTGGGGAAATGTACGAACTAATGTGCATCTGCCCGGCAGGTTAGGTGTATGAAAACAATTAAAATCAGTGCCTGGATAGCTCAGTCGGTAGAGCATCAGACTTTTAATCTGAGGGTCCAGGGTTCAAGTCCCTGTTCGAGTGTTCTTTTAATGTTCAGCTTCCTTCAGAAGCAAGTCTTTCTATAATTGCAATTTCTGTCACTTTCCATGACATGTTCACCTGTGGACAATACAATCCCATAGCCAAAACAGCTTAGTCTGAAAGCTTTAGGATTTTTAATCTGAAACTCCAGGTATAAACACCCTGTTGAAAGACTGATTTCAGTCTGTCAATCAGACAGCATCATCTGATTTAGGAATTTGCAGTGTGCCATGCTTTTGTGAGAGACAACTGTCATCTGAAGCAGCATTGGATTGGTCGTTTTCTTGCAAGATTTGTACAGTAAAGCCACATTGGTACTTGGCCTGATTCTTTGAGTTCGCTGTGTAAAGAAGTCAGAGATTGCACACATCAAAATGCTGACCACGACGTGATTTGAACACGCAACCTTCTGATCTGGAGTCAGACGCGCTACCGTTGCGCCACGAGGTCTTGGAAGAATCGCATATTTGGAGGTGATGCCTAGTTCAGATTTCGTTGACTGTATCCTTTGGAATGGAGGCCTGTGTCTCTGGGGAAATGTACGAACTAATGTGCATCTGCCCGGCAGGTTAGGTGTATGAAAACATGGAAAAACAGACCCCGGATAGCTCAGTCGGTAGAGCATCATACTTTTAATCTGAGGGTCCAGGGTTCAAGGCCCTGTTTGGGCGTTCTTTTAATGTTCACCTTCCTTCAGAAGCAAGTTTTTCTATAATTGCAATTTCTGTTACTTTTCTTGACATGTTCACCTGTGGACAATACAATCCCATAGCCAAAACAGCTTAGTCTGAAAGCTTTAGGATTTTTAATCTGAAACTCCAGGTATAAACACCCTGTTGAAAGACTGATTTCAGTCTGTAAATCACACAGCATCATCTGAATTAGGAATTTGCAGGGTGCCATGATTTGTAAAAGAGACAACTGTCATCTGAAGCAGCATTGGATTGGTCGTTTTCTTGCAAGATTTGTACAGTAAAGCCACATTGGTACTTGGCCTGAATCTTTGAGTTCACTGTGTAAAGAAGTCAGAGATTGCACACATCAAAATGCTTACCACGACGTGATTTGAACACACAACCTTCTGATCTGGAGTCAGACGCGCTACCGTTGCGCCACAAGGTCTTTGATAAATTTCATTTTTGGAGGGGATCCCTAGTTCAGATTTTGTTGATTGGATTATTTGAAATGGAGGCATGTTTCTCTGGGGAAATGTACCATCTGACAATTCCCCCTCGTCAGCACGTGCCTCTGCCTGGCAGGTTAGGTGTATTGAATTACACAAAAACAGTTCCTGGATAGCTCAGTCGGTAGAGCATCAGACTTTTAATCTGAGGGTCCAGGGTTCAAGTCCCTGTTTAGAACAACACGAAACAGTTCTGTCTGGTGCAGACACAAAAACAGAAAACAGCTACCCACAACAACCATGTGGGAAAAAGCTGCCAAAGTATGGTTCTCAATCAGAGACAACGATAGACAGCTGCCTCTGATTGAGATCCACACCTGGCCAAAGAAATACAAAGTATAGAAAATGAACATAGAATGCCCACCCAAATCATACCCTGACCAAACCAAAATAGAGACATAAGAAGCTCTCTATGGTCAGGGCATGACAAGACCCCACTTTCCAGGAGTTTTATTTGTATTTAGCTTATGAACTGTGTTTGTCCCCTATTAATTGATAAATCCAACATCATAGTAATATTTCCTGCATCATATCCCTCCATGAAACCTTCCCCCATTTCTACCCCCCATGTACTCAAAATCATCAAAGGATTAAGGCGTTATTTATAGCTCTGTTAAATGTACTTTTGTTTGTTTTAATTTATTTTTGCCTGTTTTTGCCTAAGGTATGTGCGTGTTTGCCTTTAGTTCAACTACTGTTGCACATACATCTCCATATAAACTCAGATTTTTTTTAACTTCCTTTTACTGTCAACTGCGTTTCTTTTAAGCAAACTTAACATGTGTAAATATTTGTATGAACATAACAGGATTCCACAACTGAGACATAAACTGAACAAGTTCTACAGACATGTGACTAATGAATCCTGAACAAAGGGGGAGTCCAAATCAAAAGTAAAAGTCAGTATCTGGTGTGGCCACCAGCTGCATTAAGTACTGCAGTGCATATCCTTCTCATGGACTGCACCAGATTTGCCAGCTCTTGCTGTGAGATGTTACCCCTCTCTTCCACCAAGGCACCTGCAAGACCCCAGATAGGTGAAACGGGGAGGAACGGACCAAGCCCTCACCCTCCGTTCCAACAGGTCCCAGACGTGCTCAATGGGATTGAGATCCGGGCTCTTCGCTGGCCATGGCAGAACACTGACATTCCGGTCTTGCAGGAAATAAAGCACAGAACGAGCAGAATGGCTGGTGGCATTGTCATGCTGGAGGGTCATGTCAGCATGAGCCTGCAGGCAGGGTACCACATGAGGGAGGAGGATGTCTTCCCTGTAACACAGTATTGAGATTGTCTGCAATGACAACAAGCTCAGTCCGATGATGCTGTGACACACCGCCCCAGACCATGACGGACCCTCCAACTCCAAATCGATTCCGCTCCAGAGTACAGGCCTCGGTGTAACGTTCATTCCTTCAACGATAAACGCGAATCCGACCATCAACCCTGGTGAGACAAAACCGCGACTCGTCAGAGAAGAGCACTTTTTGCCAGTCCTGTCTGGTCCAGCGATGGTGGGTTTGTGCCCATAGGCGACGTTGTTGCCGGTGATGTCTGGTGAGGACCTGCCTTACAACAAGCCTACAAGCTCTCAGTCCAGCCTCTTTCAGCCTATTGAGGACAGTCTGAGCACTGATGGCGGGATTGTGCATTCCTGGTGTAACTTGGGCAGTTGTTGTTGCTATCCTGTACCTGATCCACAGGTGTGATGTTCGGATGTACCGATCCTGTGCAGGTGTTGGTACACATGGTCTGCCACTCCGAGGACGATCAGTTGTCCGTCCTGTCTCCCTTTAGTGCTATCTTCGGCGTCTCACAGTACGGACATTGCAATTTATTGCCCTGGCCACATCTGCAGTCCTCATATCTCCTTGCAGCATGCCTAAGGCATGTTCACGCAGATGAGCAGGGACCAAAGTGCTAAAAGTGCTGTAACTTCTAAACGGTTCACCCTACATGGAAGAAAATACCCTTTTTAAGCTGACAGTCTGCACTTTGACCTCATAGTCAATCTATCATTTGAAATCCAAAGTGCTGGAGTACAGAGCCAGAAAAACAACACATTTGTCACTGTCCCAGTACTTTTGGAGCTCACTGTACATGCTCACCTCATTGCTGGTTCTGCCCACTGTGTTAATTTGCTCCCATTGTGAACAACGCATATGACCTATCTTGGGTTAGTTATAAGTACGAAGCTTTGCTACCAGGGTGTATTTCCAGATTGGATTTGCAATTTACTTCATTATCCACAAGATGGCGATAATGGTATGTAAGCTAAGGCCTACATCACAGTGCCATAAAGCTAGTATGGCTCTGGTCCATCAGAAAGAACACAGACCTCTTTGGAAATGAGTGTGTGGAATATGTTAGCATGAACATAACTTCCAGGAAGAATTACCACATCTGATATTGTTTCCTCTTGTTTGCATATAATCAGCTAATCTTGAGTTACAAAAGATGCAAATGGTCAATTTCCCTGGGTATCCATTCCATACCCAAGCATGCAGAGCAAAGCCAGAAACATGGACTATAGCTCTACTACCTTGACCCAAATGTCAGCCTATTGTGTTAATGTGCACGTTGTACTCAGACTCAGAAGTTGATAGTGTTGGTCATTTGAAGTGATTTTACCTTTGCACATATAGATGACCATAATTTGAGCTTGTTTACCCTTTTAAATGCCTCATATGGGGTCAGCCATTAAGTGTGATGATATGTCAGTCTCACACGAAGCTCCAGAATACCAGAGAACATCTGCAAAGGGGTGTTGTGGTAATATGTGTTTTTGTCAGGAGGTATCAATGTCTATGTTAACACAGCTTCTGTCCCCTATGGTTTTGAGCGATGTATTGTATCACATGTAAACATGGCTTCCACTCTCTGGTCATGTGATGAGGGAAGCCCATTGTAGTCCTGCTTGTTACTCCTCGGTCCACCCCGCTGCCCCTTCTCCATTCCTCCTCTTCCCACCCTGCTGCAGTGTCAACACCATCCACTAACCTGCTGGGTGTCTCTGTGTCTCCTTCTCCAGCCTCCTGCTGGTCCCTGTATGAAGCCTGTGAACCTCTGTTAACCCCTCTCTCTCTCTCTCTCTCTCTCTCTCTCTCTCTCTCTCTCTCTCTCTCTCTCTCTCTCTCTCTCTCTCTCTCTCTCTCTCTCTCTCTCTCTCTCTCTCTCTGTCTCTCTCTCTCTCTCTTTCTCTCTCTCTCTCTCTCTCTCTCTCTCTCTCTCTCTCTCTCTCTCTCTCTCTCTCTCTGTCTCTCTCCGTGTCTCTTCCCCCCACCCTCTCTTTTTCTCTCTCTCACTCTCCCTCCCCCTCTCTCTCTCCGCCCAAATTATTGTTATCTCTCTGTTAGCAGCACAGGGTCCTCAAACTCCCTGTTTGATCAGTCCTGTTTCCTGACACCCAATCCTCCTACCTAGCACCTACCCTCCCGGGTGTCACCCAGGACACGCAGTGAAGTTGATTTCAATCCCCATAAAGAGGGGACTTGGTGGCTTGGTGTTGTTATTTTTTTTCGGGTTATCTTGGCTCCACCTGAAAGAGGTGAGGAGTGGAATAGGGAAAGGCCACTTGAGACAGATGTGCTGCCTCTGTTTTCAATTGACTGGTACGGAGGGAGATTGGTAAAGTTCCTCTGCTCTAGAGTCCACAGCAGAGTGGCAATGGCAGCCCCTTACTGCTCAGCTTACTGTTCTTCTGTCCATTCCAACTACTTTCAGATTACATCATTCATTTGTTCACCTTTGTTCAAGGACTGCTATTTGGTGTCATGCCTCTCCTCCATCTCATTGGCTTATACCAAGAGCTGGACAACAACAATAGCTGTACCCTTCTCACTATCTGTGCCCGATTCTTACCCACAGCAACCTGATGGAATGTTAGCTGCCAGAGTTGAGTGACTCTTCTCAGCCCTGCTTCCAAACCCCCTTTGTGACGCAGGTTGAAGTTTATTGTCATGAGTCCTGGAGGCAGAACTGAGCGATTTCCCCTTAGATAGGCCAGGCACAAAGTAAAAATGGACTAGATTGTACTATATATTTTGCAGAGCTGCCTCCAGAACAAGATTCATGATGAAAAACGGTAACTTGCCTTTGTGACACCGACAACCATCGGCTTTTTCCAAAGCCTGCATTTACCAAAGGACCCTAAAGGCTATCCCCTGTACACAGTTACAGCCAGGTCCTGGTGTAAGTTTAACTAGGCCTAATTTACATAATGATCTCAGGTTGTTAGTGTTAAAACCCTAGGATTTGACCCGTTCCCAAGGTCAGAGGCCCCCAGAGAATTCTTTGGGCCCCCTTGAGGAAGGGTAGGGGGGCAGACAGAAGAACAGTGCCTGCATCTGGAATGACTCCCTGTTTCCTATGTAGGGCACTACTTTGACCAGGGCTCATAGGGCTCTGGTCAACAGAAATACAATAAATAAGGAAGAGGGTGCCGTTTCAGACACAGCCAGAGTTGGAATAGTGTTTGAAACTCAGAGAACGCCCGTTGATTTTGTATGGAAGGGGAATTTACATTTCCAAAAGCATAACTTTCAGAAGAGAGGATAAACTAAAGGTTGGTTTTCAGTTCAGTGAAGCATCTTCTTTCCTCCATCGTTTATACTTAGATTCTCTTTTCAATCACTTCCTATGTGGAAACAAAATACTTAAGAGAAAAAGGGTGCTCCTGAGATGGTTGCTATAGATACAGGATGTGCAGCAACTGTTCTGTTCCCTCCCTCCCTTCAAACAGCTGACACCAACAGGTGTAAAGACCCTCTCATCCCTCTCTCCTCTCCTCCACAACCTGAGCATCTCATCATAGGACAAAGGCTGGGGATTTCCCTCTTTGTCCCAGTCTGCCCACCCCTATTCCTCCACCCAGGGGATTTTCAAGTGGGGTGCACTCTGATGGAGATGACTAGGGCTGTTATGGTCATGGAATTTTGGATGACGGTTATTGGTCAGACAAATGATCGTGGTCATCGTTATAATCGTTTGAAAGATGCACATTGTCTCCTCTCCTCCGCTTCTAACTACAGGGAGGGGGGCGTTGCCTTGGCAACCAAAGACTTGTTCGCTATAATACCTTGCTTTTTTCAGCAAGGAGCAACAACGTTTCATCACTTTGTAAAGAGTCCATGTTACCGCTACAACGGACTCAACTGCACGAATGCCCGGCTTTCCAGTATTCAGTCAGCTGTTCGTTCTACAAAATGAACAGCTTTTTAAAAAACGGGTATGGTTATTTTAATTTCATGACGGTCTTCATCCATAATTGTCGGTTAAGACGATTGTACAGTAATTGTGCCAGCACAAGAGATGACGAATATATCTCTTCATTTGTGAGTGATGTGCATATTATGGTCCTCAAAGTCACCCATTAACAACAGGTTGTCAGTACACTACAGGATGTGGGTATGATTGTGATTGTGGGTATGATTGATTGTTTCTCATTGTGCCAAAACCTCTAGAGAAGGGACCTTCTTGGTGGGATTCAATATGCTTGTTTTTCTTACTGTAGGATGAGACTGCCCCAGCCACAGCCCCACCCCCCAACCACCCTACTCCACTACCCACCCTACTCCCACTCCTCGATCACCCCACTCCCACTCGTCAGTCTCAGAATGTCCCCATGCATCCTGATGCCACAATTCAAAAACAGCCCTCACAGAACACAATCCCTATTGGCTCCGTGAGACCAATTTATTAGTATTTTAGCACCAGACTTGATGTCTGAGCATGGACTGAAGATGAAAAGGCTAGCTCACCATTAGGGGTGGGCTGAAGAAGAAAAAGAGAGGAGATGAGAGGGGAAGAGAAGGGGAGAGGAGAGAAAAGAGTGGGAGAGAAGAAAACAGAACAGAGGAAGAGGAGAGGGAGGAGAGAGGGAAAGACGGTAGAGGAGAGGGAGAGAAGAGAGGGAAAGAGGAGAGGAGAGAAAAGAGGGGAGAAGAGGAGAGAGTGTGAGGTGCATCTTAAGTAGATGTGAAATTATTAAGAAATGGGACCGCGTTCAAAGTTGTTTTTGAAGTCCATCGATCTCCCAGAGGGCAGAGTGGCCTGGGTTTGTAGTTGCGTCTCTTTGTCCGGCATGCCCCGCTGTGAACCTTGTGACGGCTAAAAGATCCACTCCACAGGGGCCTCCCTTTGCAACCAAAAACTAAATTGCTACAAAAATCCCATTAAATGTCCAGGCCACACTAAAGTTTGATTTTACAATCTTTATAGGATATTTCCTCAGTCCTACACTATTTTGAGAATACTAGAGTGCGCTCTCTACCCAGAATCCAAAGAGGGCTTCTTGTACTCAGTTTTATAATGTCCAGGAAATGTCTTACGCTTCATTACCTTACAATTTATATAGTATCTATATCCTTTCAAACTCTGTCAAGTTGGATGGGGTGCGTCGCTGTACAGCTATTTTCAGATATCTCCAGAAATGTTAGATCAGGTTAAAGTCCGGGCTCTGGCTGGGCCACTCAAGGACATTCAGAGACTTGTCCCAAACCCACTCATGCATTGTGTTGGCTGTGTGCTTGGGGTCGTTGTCCTGTTGGAAGGTGAACCTTCATCCAAGTCTGAAGTCCTGAACACTCTGGAGCAGGTTTTCATCAAGGATCTCTCTCTACTTTGCCGCTGAAAAACATCCCCACTGCATGATGCTGCCACCAACATGCTTCACCGTAGGGATGGTGCCAGGTTTCCTTCAGACGTGACGCTTGGCATTCAGGCCAGAGTTTAATCTTGGTTTCATCAGACCAGAGAATCTTGTTTCTCATGGTCTGAGAGTCTTTAGGTGCCTTTTGGCAAACTCCAAGCGGGCTGTCATGTGCCTTTTTACTGAGGAGTGGCTTCCGTCGGGCCACTCTACCATAAAGGCCTGATTGGTGGAGTGCTGCAGAGATGGTTGTCTTTCTGGAAGGTTCTCCCATCTCCACAGAGGAACTCTGGAGCTCTGTCAGAGTGACCATCAGGTTCTTGGTCACCTCCCTGACCAAGGCCCTTCTCCCCAATTGCTCAGTTTGGCCGGGCGGCCAGCTCTATGAAGACTTTGGAGGTTCCAAACGTCATCCATTTATGAATGATGGAGGCCACTGTGGTCTTGGTGACCTTCAATGTGGCAGAAATGTTTTGGTACCCTTCCCCAGATCTGTGCCTCGACACAATCCTGTCTCAGTCCTTTACGGACAATTTCTTCGACCTCATGGCTTGTATTTTGCTCTGACATGCACTGTCAACTGTGGGACCTTATATAGACAGGTGTGTGCCTTTCCAAATCCTATTCAATCAATTGAATTTACCACAGGTCTACCCTAATCAAGTTGTAGAAACATCTCAAGGATGATCATTGGAAACATGATGCGCCTGAGCTCAATTTCGAGTCTCATAGAAAATGGTCTGAATACTTATGTAAATAAGTTATTTCATTTTTTTTATTTGTAATGAATTTACCACAATTTCTAAAAAACTGTTTTCACTTTGTCATTATGGGTTCTTGTGTGTAGATTGCTGAGGATTTGTATTTATTTAATCCAGTTTAGAATAAGTCTGTAATGTAACATAATGTGGAATAAGTCAAGGGGTCCAAATACTTTCCGAAGGCACTGTACATCACAGAAGACTGAAATATAACAAAACCGTTATGAAGAATATTAATAGCATTCCAACCACGAGGCCACTAGAGGGCGATTTGGTCATTTGACTGCAGGAAAGGGCTACCAACAAATTTTTCTCAGCTTCAAAAGCATCTGCATTCACCTAACGTTTTGTGGTTATCCTTAGAAATATTCCCCAGACTTTCCCAGAGGGAAATGTTGATATGTGGTCAAATATTTATTTTAGATAACATGCCAAAAAGAGTATTTTACAGATAGAAAGATTAAAAAAGTATTCATCCACAATCTGATCGGTCCTGGAGTGTCTTAAGAAAATGAAACCAAAATATTTAGGCTGACTTCATCCAGTGTCCCAAAAAATTTATTGGTATACAGTGATATACAAATATGTGCATATTTAATGAGATATCTACTCATTTGTATATTTTAATAAAATATTTCAGAAAAATTGTAATACAAAAAAGTGTTATATTTGTGTGTACATTCAACTGGTAAAAGTTGATTGTGACAAGGTTAAGGGAGATAAATTACCGAATGAGGGTGTGGTGCCTGGCCTTAAGAAATACTTGATATTGTCGGTATGAAAAGAGGTATGAAATTACAGATTAATTCTGATTGATATGTTTAAAATTCTTGAACTTATATCAGTATTGAAATTACTGAATATGAATTCCTGTTATTATTATCTGGTTATGTAACTGTTTATTATTCAAAAATGTGTTAATATTTATTTGCCGTTATTGGAATGTGAATACTTTTATTATGATTTCCTTTACGACATATAGCATATTATTGATTATTGTTTTCAGGTGTCACCTTCCGGAGACACCTGAAACCCCACCTCTTTAAGGAATACCTAGGATAGGATAAAGTAATCCTTCTGACCCGCTGTTCCACTGGATCTCATAAGGTGAATGCACCAATTTGTAAGTCGCTCTGGATAAGAGCGTCTGCTAAATGACTTAAATGTAATGTAAATGTTTTAGCTTCTGATTTCAAGTACACATGCTGAAGAGTGAGACAAAGGAATATCCAATTCTCAGTGTCCTTTCATTCCCTTCCACCAGACCATCTAATCGTGGTTCACCTGCTCACGAGTCCTCCTGGCCTAACCAGTCACCTGAGTGCCCACACTCATTTTCAATGGTCCTTCAATGGTCAATGGTCCTTCGAACCAGAAGGAGGAAGATAATATAGCAGATGGTGGAATGGAAACATAGCCACAATAGCAACTCGAGGACAAATCTACCCATTCCCTGGGGGCTAGACCCAAGGATATGTCCATGTCCATTCCAGGAGGACTATCAAGGCCTCCAACGTGGGAAACGCCTTCCTCCCCCTTACCAAATAATTTTTTTTTCAACATTGCCAAGAGCTGGCAGAGGCCTAGACGTCCCAGGCTATGGATATGAGGCAGTATATGCGCTGACTGCTGATCTCTAACCCACCTCTGGGGAACGTTTGAGGAGGACACACAAGGACAAGTGGATGTGACAGCGGGTCACATCTCAGGACAGATTATGTGGGAGCCCGCACAGGGTCAATGGAAGGCGAGTTCCCTTGCCCTTGTCCAACCCCAGTCAATTAGTCCTTTAACCAATTCCATTGAAGCGTAGCCACTGGTAACACAGGCCAATACCACACCACAAGGAGTAGTCCCAAGCTCAAGGCCGCTCTCCTTTAGGTCCAGTTCCACAGAACACTCAGGATCTAGGCACTCAGGTCAGAGCTCCAAGTCCAAATCCAGACACTTCAAGAGTGGGAGCTCCACATCTGATTCCACATATTGTAGTGGCACCTCTGAGAGCGTTGCCAGCCGGCAGCATTCAGTGGGCCTCGGTGACTCTCAGACAGCAGCTTCAAAGGAGAAGGTAAAATGGATGGATTTGGAAGAGATACAGCATCAGATTGAGGACATGATATCTGTAAGCAGATGGATGAACAGTCACATGCAGCTTTACCTGAACAAAAGATAGAATGGGCAAGACAGTGATATGGCCGCTACTCCTATTGCCTCTATCACACCTGCGTCTACCCCACAGCAGGTGCCAAACTCACATCCTGACACACAGTTTCTTGGCTTTCAGGTGAATGAAGCACGTGCCATACCTGCCAGTCCAATTAGTGACAGAACCCTCTCATTCTGTGCCAGATTCCCATCAGAGGAATACACCACGGTCCTCCCAATTGTCATCTTCTTCACCTTTTCACCCTCAACGCGGTACAGGGGCGCACCTACACCGCCAGGAACAGGCACAATCCCTTCCGGAGTGGAGAAGGCCTCAGCCATTGCTAGGAGCCAGTGGAGGCTGCTGAGGGGAGGACGGCTCATAATAATGTCTTGAACGGAGCTAATGGAATGGCTTCAAAGGACCATCTGGCAGAACGCCCAGAATATGTTCTATAAGTTAAGATAGGAGACAGTGCCAGACACATGCCAATACCTCCTGTTCCTCTTCATCAACAGGCAGAGATTAATGCGCAGAAGAAATCTGCCCAATTTACAGCGTTACAGCGTAACGACTTCAAAAAGACTTTACGACGAAAGCACACCAAACGATTATGTTAGGTCAGTACCTAGTCACAGAAAAACAAAGCCATTTTTCCAGCCAAAGAGAGGAGTCAAAAAAGCAGAAATAGAGATAAAATTAATCACTAACCTTTGATGATCTTCATCAGATGACACTCATAGGACTTCATGTTCATATTTATATCCAAAAATCTTAGTTTACATTGGCGAGTTACGTTCAGTAGTTCCAAAACATCCGTTGATTTTGCAGAGAGCCACATCAATATACAGAAATACTCATAATAAACATTGTTAAAAGATACAAGTGTTGTGCATGGAATTTTAGATCCACTTCTCCTTAACCTGTTGGGGATGGGGGCGCTGTTTAGACTACTTATGCTAATGTGGCTAATTTTTTAAACGGCTTCCCACAAAATCCTTGATCGTACAATATGCATATTATTATTATTATTGGATAGAAAACAGTCTATAGTTTCTATAGGAGTTGAAATTTTGTCTCTAAGTGGAACAGAGCCCATTCTACAGCAATTTCCCTGACATGGAGTCAGATTTGAGAAATGTTGGCCACTCTTCTGAAGTCATTTAAAAGGGCACTGTCGTTGCTATGACTATACGGACACTTCTTACGTCTTCCCCTGGATGCCTTTACGTGATGACGATTCCAACGGGGTCGATTGCACGTTCACAGGCCCTACAAATGAAAAAACCCTGAAGCTAGTCATTCTTTGGGAGCTGCGTCATGAGCAAAGTGGACACCGGCGCGCACCTGTTCCAAGCGTTAGTTTAGCCTGTTATATTTCTCCGGTCATCTTTTCACTCGTTATAGGAGTTAAAAACATCATAAGGTAGTTAATTTAAAGCGTTTTATAGCAATTTATATCCGTTTAGTGCGATTTTGGGACATTAATTTTTGCAACGATGTGAAAAGTTGGGCACGCTTTTCAGTTCATCCCGAACGCAGTTGACTTTTCCACATGGCAAGAGGACAGCTTTCCACCAAAAGACGATTTCTCCCAAGAAAGGATCCTTTGCCCAAGATACTGATGGAAGAACAGCTCAAGGTAGGACATTTTTATTATGATAAATCGTGTTTCTGTCGAAACATTTTAGTGGCTTAGGACGCCATGTTTTTTGACGTAGCTTCGCTTGGCGCAAACTGTATTGAAAAGTAAGGATAAATTAAAAAATGTAATAACGCAATTGTATTAAGAATTAAATTGTCTATCAATCCCTGTCCACCCTATATTTTTTAGTCACGTTTATGAGTATTTATGTATAAGAGTAGATCACTGTCTAAGTGGCGCAAGGACAAATTCTGACCAGCTGAGTTACATTTCACATTGTCTAACCATGATTTTGGTGGCTAAATATAAACATTTTCGATCAAACTCTATATGGATTGTGTAATATGATGTTACAGGAGTGTCATCTGAAGAATTCTGAGAAGGTTAGTGAAAAAATTAATATATTTTTGGCGATGTTGACGTTATCGCCCACTTTGGCTAGAATCAATGCTGGGCTGCTATGTGCTATGTGCTATGCTAATATAACGATTTATTGTGTTTTCGCTGTAAGACACTTAGAAAATCTGAAATATTGTCTGTATTCACAGGATCTGTGTCTTTCGATTCGTGTATGCTGTGTATTTTTACGAAATGTTTGATGATTAGTAGTTAGGTAAACACGTTGCTCATTGTAATTATTCTAGTCCATTTGTGATGGTGGGTGCAATTGTAAACTATGCCATATACCTGAAATATGCACTTTTTTCTAACAAAACCTATCCCATACCATAAATATGTTATCAGACTGTCATCTAATGAGTTTTTTTGTTGGTTAGGGGCTATAAATATCTTAGTTTAGCCGAATTGGTGATGGCTACTGGTGTTGGTGGACAAATAAAAGATGGTGGATTATGCTAATGTGTTTTTAGGTAATAGATGTACATCTTTACATATTGTGTCTTCCCTGTAAAACATTTTAAAAATCGGAAATGTTGACTGGATTCACAAGATCTGTGTCTTTCATTAGCTGTATTGGACTTTAATGTGTGAAAGTTAAATATTTTAAAAAAATATTTTTTTTTAATTTCGCGGCACTGGTTTTTCAGTGGGGGGGGGGGGGGGGGGTGCCGCTAGCGCCACGCTGATCCTAGACAGGTTAATTCAACCGCTGTGTCAGATTTCAAAAAAGCTTTACCGAAAAAGCACACTATGCAATAATCTGAGTACAGCGCTCAGACAACAAATCAAGCCATACAGATGTCCGCCATGTTGTGGAGTCAACAAAGTCAGAAATAGCATTATAAATATTCACTTACCTTTGATGATCTTCATCAGAATGCACTCCCAGGAATCCCAGTTCCACAATAAATGTTTGATTTGTTTGATAAAGTCCATCATTTATGTACAAATACCTCCTTTTTGTTTGCATGTTTAGTACACAATCCAAACTCATGACGCGCGGGCAAATCCAGGCAAAATTTCTGACGAAAAGTCATATTACAGTTGGTAAAAAAATGTAAAACGAAGTATAGAATCAATCTTTAGGATGTTTTTAACATAAATCTTTAATAATGTTTCAACCGGAGAATTCCTTTGTCTGTAGAAATGCGATGGAACGCAGCTAACTCTCACGTGAGCACGCATGACCAGCTCATGCCACTCTGGCAGACCTCTGACTCATTCAGCTCCCATTCCCCCCTCCTTCACAGTAGAAGCATCAAATAAGGTTCTAAAGACTTTTGACATCTATTGGAAGCCTTAGGAAGTGCAATATGACCCCATTTTCACTGTATCTTGGATAGGCAAAGAGTTGAAAAACTACAAACCTCAGATTTCCCACTTCCTGGTGGATTTTTTTCTCAGGTTTTTGCCTGCCATTTGAGTTCTGTTATACTCACAGACATCATTCAAACTGTTTTAGAGACTTCAGGGTATCTATCCAAATCTACTATTATATGCATATTCTAGCTTTTAGGACTGAGTAGCAGACAGTTTACTCTGGGCACCTTTTTATCCAAGCTACTCAATACTGTCCCCCTGTCCGAAAGAAGTTAAGAGCATACCGAAGAGCACTCGTCTCCATGCCCTCTCTCCAATGTTCGACCAGAATCCAGGCCTGATCATAGGACTTAGGACTTGGCACAATCCACATTATAGTTCTGGATGCCAACCATCCTCTCACCAAGCTCATCATTAATTAATTAATTAATCATTAATTAAGTGTTGTGTTGAAACCCTACTACACCCTGGCCCGGAGAGGATCTAGGGTGAGATGAGGTGAAATTATTGGGTGTTGAGGAGCCAATGGGACATTCTGAAACATCAGTTCTCCTGCACAGACTGCCACAAATGGTGAGAAGTCAAAAGGTTTTCAAAATTGCAGATTTGCCCTCTGCTCGCCTACGCTTGTTCAAGCCACCTTTCTGGTCCACGGATGTGGATCGCTTTGACCCTTTCTCCATCAAGATAGGCATCCGAGTGGAAAAGCATTGGGGCATAATGTTCAAATGTCTTACCACTCGATGTGTCCGCCTGGATTTACTTGACACTGATGCATTCCTCGTGTCACTCCATTGCTTCATTTCTTGCCAAGGAAAACCATTTTAGGTTCTGTCAGACAGGAGGACAAATTTCAGAGAGGAGATGTTGAGCTGCAGGGTACATACTGAGCTATGGAGCCTTCTCTCAAGTAACTGCTGGCTGACCAACAGGCGGTTTTCAAGTTTAACACCCCTAATGCTCTTCATTTATGCAGCAAGTCCATCAAAACCACTCTCTGGGTGGTCCTGGGGAGCCGAACAGTATCTGGAGCGTATTTCGCACTGTATTAATTGAAGTGGACTGGATGCCGAACTCCAAGATCCTGGGCTCCATCTCTGCAGATGCCGCAGACCCGGATCCTATCGCCCCTAACATTCTCCTGATGGAGCGGCAAGACTCTTCTTTCCCCCAGGCCATGTTCGCCAACAATAACCTTATCTGCAGATGCAGTTGGCGCCATAGCCAGATCCTGGCTGATCATTTATGGGCCAGTTTTATCAGGGACTACCTGCTGGGCCTGCAACAATGTGGGAAACGGCAGGGTGAAGTGGAAAACATGAATGTTGGACAAGTAGTCATGGTGGTTGACCCTCAATCACCTTGTGCCTTGTTGCCTGTTGGGTAAGCGAGTCAAGATATTGGAAGTCGAGGTTCAGGACTGCACCTACATAAGTCCTGTTGCTCAACTGGTTCCTCTACTAGAGATGGAGAACAAAGGGGACAGTATATGAGCTGAGCCTTCATGGGTTAAAGAATTGTACCCAATTCCGAGGTGGCTGTACAAAAGGCTCAGCGGAGTCTGTGCTGTAAAGGCCAAAATGGTGTACTGACACTTTAAGAACTGCTAGTGCCTCTGGGAGTTAAAAAGTCTGCCAGGAAAGACTGGCATTATACTCTACCTTCACTGTTGTTTGATCTCTGCCATTTTCTCCAGCAACCTAATCCTTTAGATTAGGTGTGCGTCCAAGACATAATGTGAGGAATTAGACATGTATTTTGGTTTGACTGTTTTCCTTGATGCGGGTGATTGTTTAAGTTGACTCACGTTTGTTTATAATCTTAAATGCAGCCCCCGGACCACATTTCCCTTTGCCATTTTTGGAGGTAAATTTGTTTGTAGTATTCTATGATGCATAGAGTCTGTGCTCTATTTTAGTAGCGCTTTCATTAATGACTGTTAATTAGTACTTGATATTGCCAGTCTGAGTTATGAAATTACTCAGATGAATTCTGATTGTTATATTTGAAATGATTTAACTTATATTAGTGCTGAAATGAGTGATTTTCTGAATTCATGTTATTATCATCTGTTTAGAGAAATTATTGTTATTCATAAATGTGTGAATATTTATTTTCCATTATTAAAATGTGAAAATGTTTAGGATAATTTGGCTTTTGCATTATGGCATACTATTGTTTTTGCTTCTGATTTCCAACACACACGCTGAATGTTTTGTTTAGTGTTGTGTTGTAGCATTGCTGGCATGCATCTAAAAAAACTAAAACATTTACATGCTAAAGTCGCCCATGAAAAGGCTATTTTGGACTCAAGGGTTAGGGTTACAACAAGGGAAATAGGATTTTGAATGGGAATCAATTGTTTGGTCCACACAAGGATAGTAAAACAAACCTGTATCTTTGTCTGTGTGTCCGCATGTGTGTGGGCTTGGGTGTTTGTGTGTATTTGTGTAGTGGATTTCAGCTACGAAAAATGACTGTGTAACCGTCAACCTTCTTCTTGCTTCACGTAGTGGTCTGTTGGTAGGCCTTGAACAATGGGGATCGCAAGGAAACAGGGAATTCCCAGAGGCCTTTGCTCTTTCTAGCTGCAAAGTAGTGTCGATAGCATACGTACGAAGAGGGAGAGAAGTGAGAGCAAGACAGAGAGAGAAAGAGAGTCCTCCTCCTTACGTGTGTCTTAATTAGTAAGCACCACACTGGACTAACCTGGCCTCTTTACTGCATCAGCCCTCTGTTGTCAAACAGAGCAAAAACAAAATCTAATCAAATCAAATTGTATTGGTCACATACACATAGTTAATCAGCGGCAGGTAGCCTAGTGGTTAGAGTGTTGGGCCAGTAATCGAAATGTTGCTGGATCAAATCCCTGAGCTAACAAGGTAAATATCTGTCGTTCTACCCCTGAACAAGGCAGTTAACCCACTGTTCCCTGGTGGGCTGTCATTGTAAATAAGAGTTTATTCTTAACTGACTTGCCTAGTTAAAATATATATATATATTACAAGTGTAGCGAAATGCTTGTGTTCCTAGCTCAAACACTGCAGTAGTATCTAACAATACACACAAATCTAAAAAAAATGTAATTAAGAAATATATAAATATATTAATAAGGTTCTGTGTGGAGAATCACTCTTTCTGGATATAACCCCTATCCTCTCTGTCCACCTGGGACATAGGATATGGAAATGTGTTTCTACCCACAATCTGGCGGCCATCTTGAATGTCCCATGACTCTTCATTTGTATTAAGTGGGTCCTCTTATACCCTTTAATGGATGATTCGATTTGGTCCCCAGATTGGAGAGAGAACCAGCAGGAGCAACTGAGCAGCCAAACATAGCAATTAGTGTCTTAGAGCTTAACGAGAGCCTTGCTCATCTTTAGTGTATTATTATATATATATTTTTTTGTTTCTTAGTAGCAGTTCACATGTTTTTTTTTTAACCTTTTCATACGTGAGTTTCAAATATCTCTAATGGTCGCCCAGCGTGAGTTGTTTTATGCACGTGATGTCAGAATGCACTCAGTGTGATTGTTATGCAACATGACAGTTAACACACGCTGCTAGCTAATTATAGGCTATGTTTTAACTTGTCAATTCAAATTATTTTCTAACAAGTTAAATTATCTAACAACAGTTTGAATTGAGGTGTGTTCTGCCTCCTCATAATTTCACATAGAAGTAGCCCATTTCAGTGTTTTGTTTGAGGCTTTACTGAGCCGGACAAACTTTTCCCTTCGAGGAGAGCCCTTCCCCGTTTTATCCACACATCAGGTATGCAGACATTTGTGCAGTCTTGCACAAACTGTCACATTTTCTGTCTGGTGCTTGCATTGCCTCCATTGTTATTTTCCTTACAAATAATAACTTTGTGCGTTCCTATCAAAGTTAGTGCCTTATTTTCTCTATATCGTGTTGTTGTTTCTAATGTAGCATGACTTATGTATGGAGCATAATGTATTTACTGTTTTAGTCGCATGTTGTACTGGTGACAAATAATGTATTCCAATTATTTCATAGATTGTAATGGACATATATGAAGTGTGTAAAATACTTTTTTGACGGTTGCACTGATTATAATGAGCTAATGCTAAGCTATTTGTGTCACGTTCCTGACCTTATTTCCTTTGTTTTGTCTTTGTTTAGTATGGTCAGGGCGTGAGTTGGGGTGGGCAGTCTATGTTATTTGTTTCTATGTTTAGGGTTGTTAACTAGCCTGATATGGTTCTCAATCAGGGGCAGGTGTTTTACATTTCCTCTGATTGAGAACCATATTTAGGTAGGCTGTTCACACTGTTTGTTGGTGGGTGATTGTTCCTGTGTCAGTGTTTGTGTCACACGGGACTGTTTCGTTCGTTCGTACGTGTTGTCTTTCCTGTTCGTGCGTTCTTGTTATATGTTCTCAAGTTCAGGTCTGTTAACGTTGTTTATTGTTTTGTAGTTTATCAAGTGTTTGTTCGTCTTTCACAAATAAATATCGTTATGAATTCAACCCACGCTGCGTTTTGGTCCGATCCATGCTCCTCTTCAGACGAGGAGGAGGACGAGCGTTACAATTTGCCAGCGATGTGTGTCACCATGTTTGTTGACATCATACAATGCATTCTGGGTGTCACGTAAATGTCTGTCAGATCAAAGATGTTGTAATGTGGTAAAGGAATGGTTCGCTCATCTTTCGAGTAAACTTCCTGAAGTGAATGAAGGAAGTGAATGTTTGTAGACGACACACCCCCTTCAACATGCATACTGCAAAAATACAAAACTCATCTTGTCTCCTCTTACTATCTTTGGTAGACGCGAAAAACAAACATGGCGGCACGCACAAACTACCCATCATTGGATTACTTTAGATTTCTAGTAAGTGTTTTATGCAATTATTTCGATCAATGTTGAGCTTACCCGTGATGTGATGAATTCTAAATAGCAATTGCTATTAGCTAATTCATATTGTTGTTTCTGTCAGCCGAGAGTTATCTAAATATGACCGCTTGTGTTTTAGCAATCTTACCTCAGTTAGCGCTAGGACTAATGTAGCTTAAATTTTCCAGTTTGGATGATTGTGTATGATGTTGCTACTTCTGTGAATGTCTGAACATTGCATCCAAAAATAAACTTGTCATATTCAGGACATAACTTTGTAAGGACTGTTTGTGCAAAATGGCTAGCTCAAGTGCTGACTGTTGCGTCAATCAAAACTAGATGTTCTAAATAAGCATTCTAATCAATCCGTTTTGAGCGTACACTGCAGGAACCACTGTAGAATGATCACACCCGTTTGTTGGTACGTGTGAAAATATTAAGGCAGACGATTTTTTGCCATTTTTTTTCATTTTTTTCTGGACGTAAGTAAAGGCAGTGTTCACAAAGATAGTGTTTTTGCAGTCCTTAATTGCTCCAGCAGGCTCCAGGGGTGTGTTGTGAAAGGGGGACAGAGAGAAGAGAGAATGACGGTAGAGCTTTGCATGTATTAAAGCCCACTGGGCACACACTGGTTGAATCAATGTTGTTTCCTCGTTATTTCAATTAAATTGCAGAAACGTGGTGATGGTGAAACATGGTGATGGAGAGAGTCGGAAGAGTGAGAGAAATATTTGTTTTTATTGTTCCACGGTTGAGGCTGAGGAGGACAAACATATTGACACATTTTCTGATTGTTTTCAGAATAATCTGATGTGAAGGAATTCTAAGATCATGAAACAACATGATTACTGTTTCATTATGTTAGCATTCATTCTGTCCCTACATAATTGCGCCGGAGGGGATGGCTGACGTTTTATGGGCTCTTAACCAACCGTGCTATTTTGTTTGTAACTTATTTTGTACACAATGTTGCTGCTACCGTCTCTGATGACCGAAAAGAGCTTCTGGACATCAGAACAGTGATTATTCACCTTGAACTGGACAAATAATTTTTCTTTAATGAGTCGGACGAGAGGGATTTACTCCAGACACCAGACGAGGCCCTCATCCCCGTCATTCACAGGAGAAAAAGACAGATATATTGCTGAAGGAGATCAGCATGCCTTGTAAGGATTCGGCGACGTGTGGCTAATCTGCCTTTGCCATCGGTACTTTTGGCCAATGTACAACGCTGGATAATAAAGTGGACGAACTGCAAGCACGTATATCCTACCAGCGGGACATTAAAAACTGTAATATCTTATGTTTCACCGAGTCGTGGCTGAATGACGACATCAATAACATGGTAAGACACGGTCTATGTATATTTGTAAACAACAGCTGGTGCACGATATCTAACGAAGTCTCGAGGTTTTGCTCGTCTGAGGTAGAGTATCTCATGAGAAGCTGTAGACCACACTATCTACCAAAAGAGTTCTCATCTATATTCTTCGTAGCTGTCTATTTACCACCACAAATGGATGATGGCACTAAGACCACACTCAATGAACTGTATACAGACATAAGCAAACAGGAAAACGCTCATCCAGAGGTGGCGCTCCTCGTGGCCGGGGACTTTAATGCAGGGAAACGTAAATCCGTTTTACCTCATTTCTACCAACATGTTAAATCTGCAACTAGAGGGAAAAACCTCTAGACCACCTTTACTCCACACACAGAGACGCTTACAAAACTCTCCCTCGCCCTCCACTTGTGAAATGTGACCATAATTCTATACTCCGGATTCCTGCTCACAAGCCAAAACTAAAGCAGGAAGCACCAGTGACTCGGTCAATAAAACAGTGGTCAGAAAAGTGGATGCTAAACTACAGGACTGTTTTGCTAGCACATAGTGGAATATGTTCCGGGATTCTTCCGATGGCATTGAGGAGTACACCACATCAGTCACTGGCTTCATCAATAAGTGCATCGATGACATCATCCCCACAGTGACTGCACGCACATACCCCAACCAGAAGCCATGGATTACAGGCAAAAGGGGAAAGCTGCCGCTTTCAAGGAGCGGGACTCTAACCCGGAAGCTTATAAGAAGTCCTGCTATGCCCTCTGACGAACCATCAAACAAGTAAAGCACCAATACAGAACTAAGATCGAATCGTACTACACCGGCAGGGTTTGCAAACTATTACAGACAACAAAGGGAAGCACAGCCGTGAGCTGCCCAGTGACACGAGCCTACCAGACAAGCTAAATTACTGCTTTGCTCGTTTCGAGACAAGTACAGTTGAAGTCGGAAGTTTACATACACCTTAGCAAAATACCTTTAACCTGTTTGGGCTGAAGGGGCAGTATTGAGTAGCCAGATAAAAGGTGCCCATTTCAAACGGCCTCGTACTCAATTCTTGCTCGTACAATATGCATATTGTTATTACTATTGGATAGAAAACACTCTCTAGTTTCTAAAACCATTTGAATTAGAGTCAAACAGAACTCATTTGGCACAAACTTCCTGACCAGGAAGTGCAAAGTCTGAAATTGGGGGTCTGTTCTACTTCCTGCCTATAAATGGGCATGATACGTAAGAGTATACGTGCACTTCATAGACCTTCCCCTGGATGTCAAGAGGCAGTGAGAGAAGAAATGTAGTGTTTATCTTGGTCTGAAGTGGAATACAGGCTCTTTGTATGACGTGTTCGCCCATTTCCTGTTTTCTGGAGGTGCGAAAGGAGACTTGGATTTGCCTTCTGTTTAGCTGCCGTTATAGGCGACTAATATCTCCGGCTTTGATTTTATTTGATACATGTGACCATATCATCGTATGTTTTTTCAATATAGTTTCATCAGATTATTGAACATTTTTCGGGAGTTTTGCCATGTTCCGTTCTCTTCCGTTTGTTGACATGGAGAGATTCGAGCCACTTGGCTAGCGCGCTTGCTAAATCAAGAGGGAAAATGAACGTTCTAAATCCAAACAACGATTGTTCTTGACAAAGGACACCTTGTCCAACATTCTGATGGAAGATCACCAAAAGTAAGAAACATTTTATGATGCTATTTCATATATCTGTCATGCATGTGAACTAGTCGTCGGCGCCCAACGTTTGGGTACTCAGCTATACCGAAGCTGGATGTCGTAATGAAGTTATTTTTTAGAATTCTAACACTGCGATTTCATTAAGAACTAATGGATCTGTCATTTCCTATACAACATGTATTTTTTAGTTATGTTTATGAATAGCTATTTGGTCAGAATATGTGTGTCAGAAAACGTGTCAGAAAAATATCGTTGCTGTTTAGACGTTGTGGAAAAAGTAGCTAAGTTAGCACAATGTGTAACCACTGATTTCAGCTCTGAATATGCACATTTTCGAACAAAACATAAGTGTATGTATAACCTGATCTTATAGGACTGTCATCTGATGAAGAATATCAAGGTTAGTCAAAAAAAATATATATTTTACTGGTTTGTTACGATCGCTAACTTTTGCTACTGGGAAATGGCTTGTCTTTCTGGCTATTGTGGTAAGCTAATATAACGCTATATTGTGTTTTCGCTGTAAAACACTTAATAAATCAGAAATATTGGCTGGAATCACAAGAGGCCTGTCTTTCATTTGCTGTACACTATGTATTTTTCAGAAATGTTTTATGATGAGTAATTAGGTATTTGACGTTGGTGTCTGTAATTATTATGGCTGCTTTCGGTGCAATTTCTGATTGTAGCTGCAATGTAAACTATGATTTATACCTGAAATATGCACATTTTTCGAACAAAACATAGATTTATTGTATAACATGTTATAAGACTGTCATCTGATGAAGTTGTTTGTTGGTTAGTTTGGTTGGTTCTTGGTTAGTTAGGTTGGCTTTGTGCATGCTACCTGTGCTGTGAAAAATGTCTGTCCTTTTTTGTATTTGGTGGTGAGCTAACATAAATATACGTGCTGTTTTCGCTGTAAAACATTTTAAAAATCGGACATGTTGGCTGCATTCACAAGATGTGTACCTTTCATTTGCTGTATTGGACTTGTTAATGTGTGAAAGTTAAATATAAAAAAAAAAAAATCTTTTGAATTTCGCGCCCTGCACTTGAAGTGGCTGTTGTCATAAGTGTACCGGCACCGCCCTGCAGCCATAAGAAGTTAAACTCAGTTTTTCACAATTGCTGACATTTAATCATAGTAGAAATTCCCTGTCTTGGGTCAGTTAGGATCACCACTTTGTTTTAAGAATGTGAAATGTCAG
Organism: Salvelinus fontinalis; assembly: GCF_029448725.1. NCBI lineage: Eukaryota > Metazoa > Chordata > Actinopteri > Salmoniformes > Salmonidae > Salvelinus > Salvelinus fontinalis. The sequence continues at coordinate 30,401,861 of NC_074667.1, forward strand.
AATAATAGTAGAGAGAATGATTTATTTCAGATTGTATTTCTTTCACCACATTCCCAGTGGGTCAGAAGTTTACATACACTCAATTAGCATTTGGTAGTATTGCGTTTAAATTGTTTAACATGGGTAAAATGTTTCGGATAGCCTTCCACAAGCTTCCCACAATAAGTTGGGTGAATTGTGGCCCATTCCTCTTGACAGAGCTTGTGTAAGAGCTTGAGTCAGGTTTGTAGTCCTCCTTGCTCGCACACGCTTTTTCAGTTCTGCCAACAATTTGTCTATGGGATTGAGGTCAGGGCTTTCTGATGGCCACTCCAATACCTTGACTTTGTTTCTCCTTCAGCCATTTTGCCACAACTTTGGAAGTATGCTTGGGATCATTGTCCATTTGGAAGACCAATTTGAGACCAAGCTTTAAAGCGCCATGTCTAGGTCCAAGAAGCTTCTAAACAGCTTCAACGTTCAAGCCATAAAACCCCTGAACCTCTAATCAAATGGCTACCCAGACTACTTGCATTGCCTCTCTCTTTTATGCTACCGCTATCTCTGTTTATTATCTATGCATAGTAACTTTAATAACTCTACCTACATGTACATATTACCTCAATTAACTCGATTAACCGGTGTCCCCGCACATTGACTCTTAACTGGTACCCCCAGCCATGCTATTGTTATTTTACTGCTGCTTTTAATTGTTTGTTCCTTTTATTTTTCTAGAAACTATATTGTTGGTTAAAGGCTTGTAAGTAAGCATTTCACTGTAACAAACAAAATAATATTTGATTTGATTTTAAATTTGATTTGATTATTCAGAAAGCAAACACCACCAATAGGCAACAGCCTAATAGAAACTAACTGCAATCACATCAAATGCAAACAGACTGTCCCACTGGGCAAAGATGTCAATTCAACGTCTATTCCACATTGGTTCAACATAATTTGAATGAAATTATGTATAGCTATGCGGTGGGCTGTATCCTGAGTGAGGGTGACGCCAGGCCCAGTGAGGAGGTCCTACAGCTCTATGAGAAGTTTGGTTTCCGGGTCTTCAGCTTCCAAGAGGTCACTCAGGTGGTTAGGGCCTCTTTCCCCACAGGACGCCCCTGTCAATCTTCATCGGGGTATCGATGCGTCTAACACCATCTGGACAGCTACATCAAGGTAATGCACAGTGTCACTGACTGCCTTCTGTTTTCTCCTCTGCTTCGCACCCCTTTGTACATGCTTTTCTCTATTCGTCCCTATCCATCCTTATCTATGCTGTCCTCTACCCCAAGAATCCAAGTCCTTCTCCATGTTTAGTCCAGCCCTCAGCCCACAGCTCCCCAGTCCTCCCACGATAAGAGAACTTATATCCACTCACTCCGTACAGGAAAGTGAGTCATTGCGGAGTTTGAGCCAAGGGTTTCTCAAGGTTTAATCATGCAGCATTCTGGTACAGGTGGCATCACTATGGGCAGCCAGCCAGCCACTGTAGCAGCACTGAACTCCTGGTAATGTGTGTGTGTGTGTGTGTGTGTGTGTGCGAGAGAGAGTCTGCATCCCCTGGCTGGCACTGACATCTGCCCTGGGCCTGGCGCTGCTAATGCCTGGCCATCTTTACATCTGAGGAACATAAGTTCTGTATGTCTTTCTTTCATTAACTGTCTGATATAGTCTTCTGACAGTTGTCTCTCCACTTCTTAGGCCTATACCATCTGCCTTTGGTCTTGGGGATTTACAAACTAGTGTTCCACTTTAGCTCCTTGCATTAATACTTTATGATTGTGAAAATATGATAACCATCTGTCAATGAGTCATGGTATAGTTCCCAGTTTCAGGGCTAAACCAGTCTTTACTGATACTCCCCTGCCTGTGTCATATATCATTTTGCAGCACCCTTCGTGATGTTATTATTGGGTGAATTCAACATTGGAAATTGGTTTACACATTTCAAGACCCAGTACTGCCAACAAACATTATTTATTTCCTGTGTTTTATATACATTTCCACACTATGAGGTTGGAATAATACTGTGAAATTCTGAAAGCTATGACAATGTATCACATTTCAGGTAAGACCCAGATGCAGACAATGTCGAAGTAGCAACAGTTTATTAATCCAACAGGGGCAGGAAAAAGAAAGGTTAAGGGCAGGCAGGGGTCAATAATCCAGAAAGGTGGGGCAAAGGTACAGGACGGCAGGTAGGCTCAGGATCAGGGTAGGCAGAGGTCAGTAATCCAGATCAGTTTGGCAAAGGTACAGGACGGCAGGAAGGCTCAGGATCAGGGTAGGCAGAGGTCAGTAATCCAGATCGGTGGGGCAAAGGTACAGGACGGCAGGTAGGCTCGGGATCAGGGTAGGCAGAGGTCAGTAATCCAGATCAGTTTGGCAAAGGTACAGGACGGCAGGTAGGATCAGGATCAGGGTAGGCAGAGGTCAGTAATCCAGATCGGTGGGGCAAAGGTACAGGACGGCAGGTAGGCTCAGGGTCAGGGCAGGCAGCAAAGGTCATCACCGGGAAAACTAGAAAACAGTAATAATCGAGAGACAGGAACAGAGGGAAAAACGCTGGTAGGCTTGACGGATCAAAACAGACAACAGACAACCAGAGAAGGTATAAATACACAGAGGATAATGGGGAAGATGGGCGACACCTGGAGGGGGGTGGAGACAATCACAAAGACAGGTGAAACAGATCAGGGTGTAACAATGCAATTTTAGTGTAAGAGCTGTTTGAAAAGAACGCCTGAAACATCAGCCTGTTTAGGTGGGAAGAGCATTGCCCTATCCATGGTGACATCACCATGCGATAAATTTGTTAATTCACCAATAAGAAAGAGTTCCCTAACTCTCTGCCAATAACAAGTAATTTTCAGTTTTCTCCTCCCCACTCAGACCACTCCCAGACAGTCTTGATTGAAGAATGACATTTTGGTAAGAAGCGATTTTTGACATAAGGTATTCATACTTCATTGTTACCCACACATTATTTGATATTGAGATCAAAACGGCTGCATTGTACATGTAATAACTTCTTAAGTATAGGGGGCAGTATTTTCATTTTTGGCTAAAAAACGTACCCCAGCCCCCGAAACTAGAATATGCATATAATTGTCAGATTAGGATAGAAAACACTCTAAAGTTTTCAAAACTGTCAAAATATTGTCTGTGAGTTTAACAGAACTGATATTGCAAGCGAAAACCTGAGGAAAATCCAACCGGGAAGTGCCTCTTTTTTTGAAACCTCTCTGTTCTTATGCATCCCTATCACCCATTCAAAGGGATATCAACCAGATTCCTTTTTCTATGGCTTCCCTAAGGTGTCAACAGCATTTAGACATAGTTTCAGGCTTTTATTTTGAAAAATGAGCGAGAACGATCACATTGCGTAAGTGGATACGTGGGGGCTCTCAGAGTGAGTTTTGCGCAACAGAGAAAGGCGGCCATTGTTTCTCCCGGTCCTTTTGAAAAACCAACACTCCCGGTTGATATATTATCGAATATATATTTGAAAAACAACCTGAGGATTGATTATAAAAAACGTTTGATATGTTTCTGTGGACATTATGGATATTATCTGGAATTTTCGTCTGCGTTGTCGTGACCGCTTTTTCCTGTGGATTTTTGAGAATAACGCGCCAAACGAACGGAGGTATTTGGATATAAAAATAATCTTTATGGAACAAAAGGAACATTTGTTGTCTAACTGGGAGTCTCGTGAGTGAAAACATCCGAAGATTATCAAAGGTAAACGATTAATTTGATTGCTTTTCTGATTTTCGTGACCAAGTTACCTGATGCTAAGTGTACTTAAGGTTTTGTCGAGCGATCGATAAACTTACACAAATGCTTGTATTGCTTTCGCTGTAAAGCATAATTTCAAAATCTGAGACGACAGGTGGATTAACAAAAGGCTAAGCTGTGTTTTGCGATATTGCACTTGTGATTTCATGAATATGAATATTTTTTAGTAATATTATTTAACTGTGGCGCTATGCTATTCAGCGTTGCTGATGACAATTATCCCGATACCAGGATGGGTGGTTCAGAAACATGGTTAAAACTATACTTTCTATATCATGGATGGTCAGTCCTTGCAAGAATTTGAGAGTGGTTACATTTCTCCATTCTCATCGCTTTTTACCAAAACTCTGACCAGATTATATTTCAAAACTCAAGCTTTGATAACAAAATAGATCAGTTGGTGTGTCACTTGTGAGACACAGCTGAGCATAAATTGAAATAATTTGCTTTTTTATTTTACTGAACTGATGGTACCTGCATCTGATGGTCAGTCTCAGCGAAGGAAGTGAGCAGCAGAAGGTCCACCTCTCACGGTCCCTGCTCTCTCCTTTCCTCTGGTGAGACTGAACAGAGAGAGGGGACACCGTTTTCCACCTGATGGCGAAAATTACGTTACTTATGCCTCATGCACACATTCATGTTGTTCCTATGACCAGAGAAATTGAGGGCTTCTGAATCAAGTGTACTTACCACCAACAGCGGAAGACGAATGTCTTGTGAAATATAATCGATTTGATTGTATTTGTAAGATACATTTTATTACAAACAAGAAGCACTTTTCAATGAGAACAGAAATCCACGTTGGGTATAAAAAAAAGGACATCACCAAAAACAGTACAAAATGAGTAAATTAATAGCTATAAATCAAATGCATACAAAATACATAAAACGACTTCTTAGTCATGGCCTCTAAAAGGGCAATAAGGTGTGCCTCCCAGGCAGTGACCTCCTTCTCCCGCTCCTTTTCCAGAGGAGCTCACAGCCCACAGAGATGATGAGGAGATGATGAACAGTGGGATGATGGAGTGGCAGCCCCCCAGCGCCTCATCCATCACTGCATACCACTTCCAGGATGCGGCTGTGGCCTCCCCTCCGTCTGTGCTGACTCCAATGGGGGGAGCTTTCAACTCCGGAAAATTATGGAAAAGGATGGCTTTCAGGATCAAACATACTACATGTAAAGCCCTGTAAATTATATTATGCAGTACATTTCTCTGGAATATTTGCACCTTTCTAACATGTATATCTTCACACTTACAGTACATGAATATGCCGGTGAAGAATAGGAAATAGATGGGAAAGTGTTGTTGCTCTTCGAGAAAAGGGGAACTTTATTAACCAAGCACAGTACAGCAATAAATGTGAAGGTAACATATCGTGTATGTTTTGCTTATGGTTTTCCAACTTCTTTCTCACCCATGCAGGTGACAGCTGCCCCTCCAGCTCACAATCCTTTATGTAGATCTTGAAAATACACAGGATGAAGAACAACATTAACCAAAACATGAGCAAAGTATAGTAGTGTGAACTTTATGTAGATAGCTAAACCGCAACATACTTTGTCAAATTGGAGTGCCAAGGTGGATTGAGGCGTCACTACAGACCTGGGTTCAATCCCAGGCTGTGTCACAGCCGGCTGTGACCGGGAGACCCATGAAGTGGCGCACAATTGGTCCAGCTTCTTCCGGGTTAGGTAAGGGTTAACCCGACCGGGATTTCCTTGTCCCATCGCGCTCTAGCGACTCCTTGTGGATGGCTGGGCACCTGCAAGCTGACCTCTGTCCCCAGCTGGACTGTGTTTCCTCTGACACATTGGTGCGGCTGGCTTCCGGGTTAAGTGAGCAGTGTGTCAAGAAGCAGTGCGGCTTTGCAGGGTCATGTTTCAGAGGACGCATGGCCCTCGGCCTTCGCCTCTCCCGAGTCCGTAGGGGGGTTGCAGAGATGCGACAAGACTGTAACTACCAATTGGATATCACGAAAAAGGGGTAGAAGTACAACAGAAAAGAAGTAGGCCATTACCTCTTTAAGAATAATGAATATTTTAGGCCTTGCCAATGCATTGATATTCAAATTATTATTACATTCTAAAATATGTGAGATTAATGTGGACTTGCCAGACTAAATAAATTGGATGCATGCATGATGATTTTTCTATAGCCTATGTGGCCGACGCAAGCACACATAATAAAACCATGTTCTGTCTGCGGTTATGGAACCCCTACCTGTCCCAGACCTGCTGCTTTCAACTCTTAATGATCGGCTATGAAAAGCCAACTGACATTTATTCCTGATTATTATTTGACCATGCTTGTCATTTATGAACATTTTGAAAATCTTGGCTCTCTCTAATTCTCTCCTTCTCTCTTTCTTTCTCTCTCTCGGAGGACCTGAACCCTAGGACCATACGTCAGGACTACCGGGCATGATGACTCCTTGCTGTCCCCAGTCCACCTGGCCTTGCTGCTATTCCAGTTTCAACTGTTCTGCCTGCGGTTATGGAACCCCTACCTGTCCCAGACCTGCTGTTTTCAACTCTTCATGATCGGCTATGAAAAGCCAACTGACATTTATTCCTGATTATTATTTGACCATGCTTGTCACTTATGAACATTTTGAACATCTTGGCCATGTTCTGTTATAATCTCCACCCGGCACAGCCAGAAGAGGACTGGCCACCCCTCATAGCTTGGTTCCTCTCTAGGTCTCTTCCTAGGTTTTGGCCTTTCTAGGGAGTTTTTCCTAGCCACCGTGCTTCTACACCTGCATTGCTTGCTGTTTGGGGTTTTAGGCTGGGTTTCTGTACAACACTTCGAGATATTAGCTGATGTACGAAGGGCTATATAAAATAAACTTGATTTGATTTGATCAATAGTGGTACCATTAATCTCCCCATTTGAATCACCATCGCTGTTTTTATGATAAAGCGACCAAAACTAGGTTCCTTTTGTAATGGAAGGATTTTTATGGAAGGCCAAGCTGAAGCCAGCATTCGATGTTGTCGTCTTCATAATACCTGCATGTGATTTTACCACAAAAGAGTATCGCAACACCCTTCAATTGACGCGGCATGAAACAAACTAACGTAGCCACACTTCTCACAAATACTGAGAAAAAAAGAAATCACATATAATTATAAAGGAGCAGGAGAACTTATGAATTGGATACAATAATTTGGACTTTTCAAGCACCAAATTGAGGAAATTACAGTTTTTCAAGGTATTCCCGTTTTCAAGGTAGACCTATTCCAGTAGGCTACTTGTCACGTGTTCTCCCTCTCCGGCCTTTAGGTCACCAAGCTGCTGATTACTGCACAAACCTGTCACCATCGTCATGCACATCAGCGCCTCAAGACACTCACATGGACTCCATCACCTCCTTGATTACCTGTCCTATTTATGTTTCTGTTTCAGTTTCATGTCTGCGTTGTTCGTGTTTCTTGTTTTGTATTACGTTTCGTTCATTCATTAAATGTATTCACTCCCTGAACTTGCTTCCCGACTCCCAGCACACACGTTACAGAATAACGCCTCTCCAATGGGAAGCATAAGGGAGTGTTTATTATTTTTGTGTGTGTTGGAGGTGATGTCGGGTCCGGGTGTCAGTACCGGAGCTACCGGTTCGTCGGACTCTCATGACTCAGCTGGCTTGACAGGTTCCCAAGCCTCGGCGGGTTTGACCGGCTCCCATGCCTCAGCTGGCTCGACAGGCTCCCATGCATCAGCTGGGTGAACAGGTTCCCGTGCCTCGGACAAAGCAACCGAGGAGTTTCAGCTGGCTCGTCAGGCTCTCACGCCTCAGCCGGTTCATCAGGTTTCTGAGCCTCAGCGGAGGCGACTGGTCCGCTCCTGATCCCCGGGATCGTCCCTTTGGTTGGCGTCCTGCAGCTGGACCCGCGCACCAGGGAGGGGGTACTGCCATGTTTGCTCTCTCTGCCGCTCTAGGTCGCCATGCTCCCGCACCTCAGCCAGATCGACAGGTTCCCGCGCCTCAGCAGAGGTGACCAGTCCGCTCCTGATCACAGGGATCGTCATTTTGGTCGGCGTCTTACGGCTGCAGCCCTATATCAGGGAGGGTGTACTGTCACGGGTGCGCCCTCTCCGGCCTTTAGGTCACCAGACTGCTGATTATTGCGCACACCTGTCACCATCGTTATGCGCATCAGTGCCTCATGACACTCACCCGGACTCCATCACCTCCTTAATTACCTGTCCTATTTATGTCACTCTTTGGTTCCTTCCCTTCCTTCCCTATTGTTTCTGTTTCAGTTTCATGTCTGTGCGTTGTTCGTGTTTGATATTATGTTTCGTTCATTCATTAAATGTATTTACTCTCTAAACTTGCTTTGCGACTTCCAGTGCACACGTTACACTACTTGAATTTCTGAACCCTTCCTAACCCTTCCTAACCCTAGCCAATATCTTGAGTTTGGCTATTCACCTGGATTCAGCAACTCTTCTCTGGGCTGAGGTCCAGGAGGCTTTCATCTCCAGACCGGTGATGCTGAGGGAGGTTGTGGGGTGTGTTTGAAAGTGTTGGACCAGGTGTGTTTAGTGTTCATTTTTGAATATGTTTTTATTGTGTAGAGGTGTTTGAGGCGTGTCAAGTCTGTGTGGCTGGTTTCTCTTGCATACAAGTTGTGACATACTGTAGTATGAATGCTATGGCATAGACAATGTTGGTGCTCTGAATGGTCATAAGTTGTGAGATAGCACTGGAGGTGTGTGCATGTCGATTTTGAATGTGTGGGAAATAGTGCTGTAGTGCTGTAGTTCAATTGGTGGTTTGCAAAGAAACCACTACTAAAGGACACCAATAATAAGAATAAACTTGCTTGGGCCAAGAAACACGAGCAATGGACATTAGACCGGTGGAAATCTGTCCTTTGGTCTGATGAGTCCAAATTTGAGATTTTTGGTTCCAACCGCTGTGTCTTTGTGAGACTCAGAGTAGGTGAACGAATGATCTCCGCATATGTAGTTCCCACCGTGAAGTATGGAGGAGGAGGTGTGTGGGTGCTTTACTGGTGACACTGTCTGTGATTTATTTAGAATTCAAGGCACACTTAACCAGCCTTCTGCAGCGATACGTCATCTCATCTGGTTTGTGCTTAGTGGGACTGTCATTCGTTTTACACCTCGACAATGACTCAACACACCTCCAAGCTGTGTAAGGGCTTTTTGACCAAGAAGGAGAGTGATGGAGTGCTGCATCAGATTACCTGGCCTCCAAAATCACCGGACCTCTACCCAATTGTCATGTCCTGACCTTAATTCCTTTTTTATTTCTCTATTTTAGTTTGGTCAGGGTGTGAGTTGGGGTGGGCATTCTATGTTTTCTGTCTTTGTATTAGTTACCAGACGGAACTGTTTTGGTTGTTCTTTGTTTGTTTATTTTGTATTTTTGTGTTCAGTGCATTTTAAATAAATGACGAACACTTACCATGCTGCACATTGGTCCGATCCTTCCTACTCCTCCTCAGACGAAGAGGAGATCCGTTACACCAATTGAGATAGTTTGGGATGAGTAGGACTGCAGAGTGAAGGAAAAGCAACCAACAAGTGCTCAGCATATGTGGGAACTCCTTCAATACTTGGAAAACCATTCAAGGTGTATTTCATCAATTTACCAATTTCCATTTTATTACCAACTTTTTTTGCCTTGAATGCATTGTATTTAATGTATTTATTTAATTATGCGTCAAATCAATTGATGCATATCTTTTTACATTAAAGAAATGTCCAGTCTGTGGAGGTGGGAGAGAGGAGAGAGAGAGTCGGTTGGACAGGGAAAGAGAGGAGAGAGAGAGATTGTCAGGAGATAGGGAAAGAGAGGAGAGAGAGAGAGTCGGGGGATAGAGAAAGAGAGGAGAGAGAGTGAGTCGGGGAATAAGGAAAGAGAGGAGAGAGAGAGTCGGGGGATAGAGAAAGAGAGGAGAGAGAGTGAGTCGGGGAATAAGGAAAGAGAGGAGAGAGAGAGAGTCGGGGATAGGGAAATAGAGGAGAGAGAGACTCAGGGGATAGGGAAAGAGAGGAGAGATAGAGAGAGAGTCGGGGGAAAGGAAAAAAGGAGAGAGAGAAATGTATGACCATATTAGAGAAATGTTTCTCTCAGATTACATAGACCCACGAAGAATTCGAAAACAAACTCCCATATTTATTGGGTGAAATACCAGTGTGCCATCACAGCAGCAAGATTTGTGACCTGTTGCTACAAGAAAAGGGCAACCAGTGAAGAACAAACACCATTGTAAATATAACCCACATTTATGTTTATTTATTTTCCCTTTTTTACTTTAATTATTTGCACATTGCTATAACACGGTATGTAGACATAATATGACATTTGAAATGTTTTTATTATTTTGGAACTTTTGTTTACTGTGTAATGTTTAGCGTAGATTTGTATTGTTTATTTCACTTTTGTTAATTATCTACCTCACTTGCTTTGGCAATGTTAACATATGTTTCCCATAACAATAAAGCCCTTAAATTGAAAGGAAAAGAATTAATAGGAAAGAGTGAGCTGGAGAGGGATTGAGAGAGAGAGAGGGTGGGAGAGGGTGGAGGGGTGAAAGAAGGGGGAGGAAGAGAAGGAGGCAGGGATAAAGAGGTAGAGAGCGAAAGAGGGAGGGGAGGGAAGAGGGAGGGAAGGGAAAGGAGGAAAGCGAGAGCGTGAAAGAAAGGGGAGGGAGAGAGAGGGTGGAAAAAGGGAGAGGGTGAAAGAAGAGAAGAAGGGGAGATTAAAAGGAGGCATAGAGACAGAGGGAGGAACATAGAGGGGGAGAGAGAAATGGAGAGCTGGGAATGGAGAATATATTGAGCGAGAGATAGAAAACCGACAGACATGAATGAAATCGATTTTTGTGTCAACTGCTTGCTGCATATCTATGCGTCAATATCATTGAATGCAATGTATTTACTTAGGCTTTATGTCTCCGATTCTTGCTCTATTCATCAATATTGTGACACTTATCTTCACCACATTGAATTTGATGTATTCACATAAAAACTGTTCCAGATTGATGTTTTTAAATGATATCATGTTGCTCTCACTCTCTATCTGGGTGAATGATTGGATTGTCATCAGGTATTCTGAGACTCACAAGCATGTTGTTCTTTCAGTCATAGTTGGTCAGTAGAATCCCTAGTCCCTACCAGCATGACTTCTCAGAAAAGCATTATTTGATTTTCGCACGATCCACCCTCTAAATTAAAATGCATCATAATAACATAATAGCAGTCATAATTGCAACCAATGTTTTGCACCCAGACGTTATATAGAGTCTGTTGTGGAAATACTACTCAGGGACACTCGAAGTCAATCTTAAATGAATCATTGTTTAATATCATCATGCTGGAGAGGTTCCAACCAACTCAATGCACCAAGTGCACGTCGTTCAGGAGCTCTACCGGGGAGGCAGTCCCATTAGTTCTCTTATATACAAGTTATATTTGCATGATTTAGCTTATTCATCACTCATAATTAATTCATCATTAACGTTTGCTTCCTTCATGTGACCGACCAATACTGGGTCATGCATGTGACAGACCAGTACCTCACAGGGCTTCTTCCCTAAGCTGAGACCTTGAAACGGAGATATCCCTTTATCAAAACAAGATTCTGGGCATACTGCCACATTCCAGATACTGAGAGTGACGATTCGTTCAAACAGTCACTTGCACGAACACAGAAATTGGTTATTAGAGAAGCTTAAAATGTCCATCACATCAGTTTTTCTTTCTCCACTGATTTAAGTACCCTACTTTCATCCCTAAAATATGCTGTGTAGCAAGTTAGTTTTGTCTGGTCAAGGTTGTAAGAGGAGAGCAAGATAATGAATATCTCCAATATATTTATGTCACATTTTTTGTTAAAAGCCAGACATGATTTGTTCTGCCTTTTCTTTCTCTTCGTTCACAGGTGATAGTCTATAGTATTCAAAGATATCTTTTTAAGAGCCTTTTTGAAAACCAAACGTTGCATATAAAACATTTTTACATCAATTGCATTCGATGCATTATCAATTAAATCAATTTGGCCTTCATTCAAAATCCTAATATGTGCATCTTCAAACATCCAGACTGAGTAGTTTGATGTCAAGTGGCAGAGCGTATTGTGTGGCCAAGCACGGATGTTCTGTGTGCTTCCTCACACACTCTTCATGAGCAATTTCATTTTGGTCAAGATGCAAGGGGATCGTCATGTCAACGATTCAAAACACAATGCAGTTGATTGGGCATCAACTCCTGAAGGGGGAAAAAGAGCATGGCGCGAACACGTTTTATTAATGAGTAATGAATGTGTAATAACCAACACTGCAGCACATAAAGCCTATGGTGTTTAACCATGACGGGCTCCCACGCACATAACACACACACAGAGACATGCACGCACACACATACACAGTGTAAGCCACCCAGATAGCAAAAAATGTCCCTCGCTTGCTATTTCCCACTGTCGCTACTCCCAAGGCCATGAACTCCTACCGCCAGCGTTTGGAGTTTGGCATTCAAGACGTGATTTGCATCTCTGGCGGGTAGCCCCCGTTCAGAGGACCGCTATACGCCCTCAGCAGGCCACATATGCATCTCTGGCATTTAGCCTCCACTCAGAGGACAGCTATACGCCTTAGGCAAGCCATCTAGCCATGAGTTAATTTGAAAGACAATAGTCAGGAATGTATCTAATCTCAAATTCTGCTGCAGCTTCCAGGCTGGTAGCCCATTTTAACCTAATCCTAGCTATTGTATTAAAAGCACATATTTTTTTGCTTTATTCACACACTCAGAATTCGCTGCTTCAACATCAGTAGTATACTTCTCCTAGTTGGGCGTGTTCGAGTTCAAGTTCGCCAAGTAGGCCTATGTGTGGTCTGATTGAAATAGAGTAGGCTGCCTACATGGGCGGAGAATCACGTGGCAGATATCTTTCCAAGGAAATTAAATAAAATATGATTAGACTGTAGTTTAAATAAATATTGATAATTGAAATAAGTGGTGACTAGTTGTACAAAAAAATGGAAAAGGTGAAGGCACAATGTACGCATAGGTTACTATGTTGAGCGAGCGGTGTGCCTCTTCATTTCAATAAGAATTGAATAGCCATTTATTTGTCTCTGCCTGCAAAACGTACAGACATTCGAATATAGCCAATGTCTCCATTTTCTGTCTGTTTGGTAGAAGGCTGTTTCATTATGGGTTCTTCCATTAAACCAGACTGTTTCTGATCTGCCATTCAAGATCCCTCTTCATTATCTATCATTATCAGCAAGTGCTCTCCTGTTTTGAACTGCACACTTCAAATGGGTGTGATAGGCTCGCCGGGCTGTACTTCATGCAAATGCCTCCATGACAATTGAAGAGAGCTGTTGAGAAGCTTTTTTTTTCAGATGGTACTTGTCAGTATGCTGTCTGTTCAATAGGCACATTGCCCACTGCTCAACTGAGTATTTGTTTATTTTCCCTTGCATCCTGGGGGAAGAGACTGTTGTCGAATGTGTTGGTGTGCTTAGACCATCTTCATGATGTGGACACAGAGGAACTTGAAGCTCTCGACCCGCTCCACTACAGTCCCGTAAATGTGAATGGGGGCGTGTTCGGCCCTCCATTTCCTGTAGTCCACGATAAGCTCCTTTGTCCTGCCCACTTAGAGAAAGAGGTTGTTGTTGTCCTGGAACCACATTGCCAGGTCGTTGACCTCCTCCCAATAGGCTGTCTCATCGTCATTGGGGATCAGGCCTACCACGTCGTGTCGTCGGCAAACTTAATAATGATGTTGGAGTTGTGGGCGAGTCGTGGGTGAACAGGGAGTACAAGAGGGGACTGAGCACACACCCCTGAGGGGGCCCCCCATGTTGAGGGTCAGCATGGCGGATGTGTTGTTGCCTACGCTCACCACCTGGGGGCAACCCGTCAGGAAGTCCAGGATCCAGTTGCAGAGCGAGGTGTTCAGTCCCAGGGTCCTTAGCTTAGTGATGAGCTTGGAGGGCACTATGGTGTTGAACGCTGAGCTGCAGTCAATGAACAGCATTCTCACGTAGACATTCCTTTTGTCCAGGTGGAAAAGAGCAGCATGGAGTGCAATAGAGATTGCATCATCTGTGGATCTGTTTTGGCGGTATGCAAATTGGAGTGGGTCCAGGGTTTCTGGGATGATGGAGTTGACATGAGCCATGACCAGACTTTTCAAAGTATTTCATGTTTACAGACGTGAATACTACGGGGCGGTAGTCATTTAGACAGGTCATCTTGACGTTGTTGGGCACAGGAACTGTGGTGGTCTGCTTGAAACAAATAGGTATGACAGAGGTTGAAAATGTCAGTGAAGTGCATGTCCTGGTAATCCGACTGGCCCTGCGGCTTTGTGAATGTTAACCTGTTTAAAGGTCTTACTCACATCAGCTACGGATGGAGCGCAGTCATCCGGAACAGCTGGTGCTCTCGCATGGTCCAGTGTTGCTTGTCTCGAAGCAAACTTAGAAGCCATTTAGCTCATCTGGTAGGTTCGCTTTGTAATCCGCGACGAGTGTCAGAGCCAGTGTAGTAGGATTCGATCTTAGTCCTGTATTGACGCTTTGCCTGTTTGATAGTTCATCATAGGGCTGTGCATAATTTCCTGTAAACGTCCGGATTAGTGTCCTACTTCTTGAAAGCGGCAGCTCTAGCAATTAGCTCAGTGCGGAATTTGCCTGTAATCCATTTCTTATCGTTAAGATATGTGGGGACAATGTCGTCCATGCACTTATTAATGATGCTGGTGACTCATGTGGTAAACTCTTCAATGCCATCAGATGAATCCTGGACATATTCCAGTCTGTGCGAAACAGTCCTGTAACTTAACACCTGCTTCATTGGACCACCTACGTATTGTGCGCGTCACTGGTGCTTTCAGTTTGAGCCACCACAGAGATACTGCAGCAATCAACTAACTCTTCAAGCTTCCCTTTGAACTACAGAAAAGCCTGTTTCTTAGCAGCGTGACATTGCGTCGACTGTCAGATGATAAATGGTGAGGCTTGTAAGGACAGACCGGCACAGGCGAGACGAGTCCAGTCTACACCACATGCAATGGTCTGGTCTCTGTGTAATGATTTGTTATGTTGTCAAAATATTCTGATGCTATTTAGCATATCCTCCCTCTCTTCCATTTCATCTGACTGTCTTATCATAGAGCCACACAGACAGGGATGGAGGAAAGTCGACTTTTCACAACCAGCATGTATGGGCAATATGGGATAGACTTATATAGGGAAAACATGCAATGAAATGTCACCAGGTCATTTCAGTTTATCACTGCACATCTTGTACTGATATTAAATCTGATACAGATATTAGATCTTGGAGACTGTGAATGCATTTTAGATCTTGGAGACGGCGACTGTATATTAGATCTTGGAGACCGTGAATGCATTTTAGATCTTGGAGACTGTGAATGCATTTTAGATCTTGGAGACGGCGACTGTATATTAGATCTTGGAGACCGTGAATGCATATTAGATATTGGACACAGTGAAAACAAAACTCAGTGATATTCTGCCTCAAATCAAGGAAATTGCAGTATTCACAAAATTTTACATGTGATGGAGTGGCGCAGCGGTTTAAGGCACTCCATCTAAGTGCTAGAGGCGTCACTACAGACCTTGGTTTGATCCCGGGCTGTATCACAACCGGCTGTGATTTTGGTTGTCCCTTAGAGCGGCGCACAATTGGCCCAGCGTTGTCTGGGTTAAGGGATGGTTTTGCCGGAGTAGGCCATCATTGTAAAATAAGAATTAGTTCTTAACCTGTCTAGGCTGAGGGTGCCGCTAGCGGCACTCCCCCCCCACCCCCACTGAAAAGGCAGAGCCGCGAAATTCAAAAAAAATAATTTTTTTAAATATTTAACTTTCACACATTAAAGTCCAATACAGCTAATGAAAGACACAGATCTTGTGAATCCAGCCAACATGTCCGATTTTTAAAATGTTTTACAGGGAAGACACAATATGTAAAGATGTAAATCTATTACCTAAAAACACATTAGTATAATCCACCATCTTTTATTTGTCCACCAACACCAGTAGCTATCACCAATTCGGCTAAACTAAGATATTTATAGCCCCTAACCAAGAAAAAAACTCATCAGATGACAGTCTGATAACATATTTATGGTATGGGATAGGTTTTGTTAGAAAAATGTGCATATTTCAGGTAGATGGCATAGGTTACAATTGCACCCACCGTCACAAATGGACTAGAATAACTACATAGAGCAACGTGTTTACCTACTTACTAATCATCAAACATTTCGTAAAAATACACAGCATACACTAATCGAAAGACACAGATCCTGTGAATACAGACAATATTTCAGATTTTCTAAGTGTCTTACAGCGAAAACACAATAAATCGTTATATTAGCATAGCACATAGCACATAGCAGCCCAGCATTGATTCTAGCCAAAGTGAGCGATAACGTCAACATCGCCAAAATATATTATTTTTTTCACTAACCTTCTCAGAATTCTTCAGATGACACCCCTGTAACATCACATTACAACATACATATACAGTTTGTTCGAAAATGTGCATATTTAGCCACCAAAATCATGGTTAGACAATGTGAAATGTAGCCCAGCTGGTGAGAAAATGTCCGTGCGCCATATTAGACAGTGATCTACTCTTATACATAAATACTCATAAACGTGACTAAAAAATATAGGGTGGACATCGATTGATAGACAATTTAATTCTTAATACAATCGCGGAATTACATTTTTTAAATTATCCTTACTTTTCAATACAGTTTGCGCCAAGCGAAGCTACGTCAAAAAACATGGCGTCCTAAGCCACTAACATTTTTCGACAGAAACACGATTTATCATAATAAAAATGTCCTACTTTGAGCTGTTCTTCCATGAGTATCTTGGGCAAAGGATCCTTTCTTGGGTCTAATCGTCTTTTGGTGGAAAGCTGTCCTCTTGCCATGTGGAAATGCCAACTGCGTTCAGCATGAACTGGAAGCGTGCCCAGCGATTCACAGCGTTTCAGAAATAAATGTCCCAAAATCGCACTAAACGGATATAAATTGCTATAAAACGCTTTAAATTAACTACCTTATGATGTTTTTAACTCCTATAACGAGTCTTAACATGACCGGAGAAAGATTACTCCCAACACTAATGCTTGGAACAGGTGCGGGTCGGTGTCCTCCACGCGCATAACGCAGCTCCAAAAGACTTACTAGCTACAGGGTTTTTTAATTTATAGTGCCTGTGAACGCGCAATCGACCCCATTCAAATCGTCATCACGTAAAGGCATCCAGGGGAAGACGTAAGCAGTGTCCGTATACTCATAGCAATAACTGTGGCCTTTTAACTGACTCCAGATCAGGGGCCAACATTTCTGAAATCTGACTCCATGTCAGGGAAATTGCTGTAGAATGGGTTCTGTTCCACTTAGAGACAAAATTTCAACTCCTATAGAAACTATAGACTGTTTTCTATCCAATAATAATAATAATATGCATATTGTACGATCAAGAATTTTGTGGGAAGCCGTTTCAAAAATTACACGATTAGCATAAATAGTGACAACAGCGCCCCCAGCCTCAACAGGTTAACTGACTTGCCTAGTTAAATAAAGGTAAAACATAAAAATCTCCTCCTTTGTGGCGGGAAATGGTAGCCTTGTCTATGTCAGAATGAAGTGACGATGTTGTAACTCAATGTCGCATAGAATATTGCCTGTATACTGTCCCATACTGGCTGAATATTATCATTTGACATCATTTCAAACAGTAATTTGTCAAGTCATTTCAACCATTTTAGCACACTGGGATAGTGTCTCAATGCAGTTATGAGCCCTGGCCTGATACCATGTGTTGAGCATTTCTGTGGTGGCTGACACTCTGGGTGTACCCCTGTGGTGAGACCTTTTCAGAGAAACTCATCATTTAGCATGGCTGGCTTGTCATGCCAGAATGAAGGCTGTCTGTCTGGCAAACAGGCACTCTGAGTGGACGGCCCAGGTTAGGGGGTACTGGGGGGCCTGATATTTGCACACCAAGACGGTAGACCCTTGACCGGCCCTGGTGTTTGCTGTCTGGCTTTTAGGGCTATGTCACATCACAGATGAGAGACAACCCTGGCATCTTGAGACTGGAGTTTAGAGTTTGGGGTGGAGAGGATGGGGGAGTGGTGTAGAGGGGCGCTAGCGTTGACATTTACAGAGATCTGAGGGTAAGTGAAACTCTGATGACAGAACATTTGTTTGCTCCTGGGCACCGACAGGGTCTCTCACCAGCACAGAGAGGGACAGAGTTGAATATAAAGCGACTTTCAAACTTACTTTAGGCTAGGTGAACACAATTGTTGTTTTCACCTACACAATGCCTGCTGATAGATGCTTGTTTGTACGTGAGTTTGGTATGTGACTGGCAGCTAGCAGTGCTTATTGGCCTAGCTAGTCAGTCAAAGGCTCAAGACATCTGCTAGTCCGCAGGGCCTGTGGAACAGTAGGGATCAGTTGCCCTATGAGCAGAAACACTCATAAATGTCAGGAAAGGACATGGACGAAGTTGAAAAGGTGGTGTAGAATGAGTGAGCGATATACAGAAAGAGAGAGGGACATAAAGAGTGAGAGAGACCGGCATAAGGGAGGGAAGACAGTGTTGTGTAGGGGTGAAGCCTCTAAACAAGGCCTGGTCTTGGCCTGTCATCCAACTCTGGGCTCCCAGGTTCAGCTCAGTCATTTGGGCCTACAAGTTCACAGGAAGCCACACTTTGGCCTGGTCCAGGTCACCTGGAAGACGTGACGACCGCTCAAACACCTGAACACGCTCCACATGCAGTACAACTGGGACATGCATCAGAGTCACAAAAACATACTCAAATTGAACAACACAGAAAGTAGATCACTCTGTCACTTTTAATTTGTAACAGAGAAGCGTATGAGAAGGAACCTCACTGACTCATCTTTCCCCCTCTCAATCCTAATTCTGTACCTAGACAAAGGAAAGGCATCACTTTTCCATTTTGTCTTTGCTGTAGCCTAACAATGCATTTTTGGGATGATTAATTGTGTTTGCTCCTTCTGTCTTGGCTACAAAACAATTGCACTTTTTTCTTTCAATTGGGAGTGAGTCATTCCTCAAGAGGAATTCATCAGAATACATTTTTAAAATGGGAACCAATCAGAAATTAGATACCTCTTTGAGTCTCTCACTGTTCAAAGCAGAAAGAACAGATTGGTGTAGTTTTATTCTCTACCCCCTTTGTTTTCTCACCCTGCATGTTTGTGTGTGCATGTTTGTGTGTGCATGTTTGTATGTTTGTGTGTGCATGTTTGTATGTGCGTGTGCTTGTGTGTGTGTTTTTATGAACTATCCATACAGAGTAGTCTGAGATATCACCATTTTCCTTCATAAATCCACCCTAATCCTATTCTCTGACTCTCCTCCTCTTGCTTTGTAGTATAGCAAACAACCACCGGCTACTGTGAAGGCAAAATTAGAAGGTGCTTTACCAAGCTACGGAAATTAAGGCTTTCTCTGCTTTTCAAGAATTCAATAGAATGAGGCTAAGGGGAAATATGCAGGAATGTGTAGGGTCTATTTGTTTAGCTTTAGGCCTCAGTTTAGATTGCAGGCTCGCTGTGAAGTAATAATGTGGTTTAATATTTTTGATGCAATTATGCTGAGAGCCATGAGTCATTTGATGTGAGAAATCTTGTGATCAATACCTGGGCTAGCATTCAACCAGAGAATTTTACCAGGTCGAGGAAACTGGAAAAGAAATGCAAAGCACTCTGCTTTCTTGCTCAGCACTCCACTTCTCAGACGTTCAAACCAAGCCATGACAATGTTTCCCCAGCCCTTATTGTTAGCCAGTGGGTTTAGCCTGTTATTGTGGTGTTGTGTTGGGTTAGGTCAGGTCAGGTCCAGTGAGAGCCGGCTTGGTTGGTTGGCACTGAGACAGATATCAGACAGAGTCTGACCCAGGTCTGGTTACTGGGGGCTCTACGAAACACAAACACACTGGAGGCTCTGTGGACCGTTGTCGATCTCGCCAATAAAGTGCTCAAACATGACTTTAGTCGTCTGGCAGCAGGGAATCCACAGGCATTTGTTAGCACTAAATGTCACATTTGAATATGATTGATCTGATGTAGATTTTATTTCGGACGGCTGTTGTTCTGGACGGGTGCACCGGCATATTTATAACAAATTTACTGAGGGAAGAGAGAGATGGACATTTATTTTATGGCCCATACAGACAGTTAGGCTATATAGACAGTTTCTGGAGTTATAGGCTCAATCCCAATACCCCCCCCCCCCCCCCCCCCTCGTTTCCTAGTGTCCTGCGGTGGGGAAGTGGAACAAGAAAACGGAGCAACTAGTAGTAGGGAGAGCTAAATAAGGCCTAGGGAATGGGACATCACTAGATCACTCGCGCACGTCAGAAACTGTCAACAAATACCATGCAATTCATTGACAACAAGCCTTGTGTTTTGCACAATGCCTGTACTGGCTGCAGTCATAGCTTTCATTATATTTCTCATGCAACAAATATGAACTTACCATATGAGCAACAAATGAGAACAGCAGAACCACAATGAGGAGTAATGTATCCATCGTCTGGCTGTGGTTCAACGTGGAGTAATAATGTAGCAGAACTTTCATTCCATAGCAGTTTGACATGTAATAGTTGCATTTCCTTCACTCAGTCATTACAAGTGGAAGCATTGTAGCTAGAAAGATGTAACCACTATTCTGAACTAATAGTTATACCAAACATTTTAGGGTCCATAAACCGATTGGCTACATAGGGTTGAAGTCGGAAGTTTACATACACCTTAGCCAAATACATTTAAACTAAAGTTTTTCACCATTCCTGAAATTTAATCCTAGTAAAGATTCCCTGTCTTAGGTCAGTTAGGATCACCACTTTGTTTAAGGATGTGAAATCTCAGAATAATAGTAGAGAGAATTATTTATTTCAGCTTTTATTTCTTTCATCACATTCCCAGTGTGTCAGAAGTTTACATAAACTCAATTAGTATTTGCTAGGGTTGCCTTTAAATTGTTTAACTTGGGTCAAATGTTTCAGGTAGCCTTCCACAAGCTTCCAACAATAAGTTGGGTGAATTTTGGCCAATTCCTCCTGACAGAGCTGGTGTAACTGAATCAGGTTTGTAGGCCTCCTTGCTAGCACACGCTTTTTCAGTTCTGCCGACACATTTTCTATAGGATTGAGGTCAGGGCTTTGTGATGGCCACTCCAATACCTTGACTTTGTTGTCCTTAAGCCATTTTGCCACAACTTTGGAAGTGTGCTTGGGGTCATTGTCCATTTGGAAGACTCATTTATGACCAAGCTTTAACTTCCTGAAGGATGTCTTCAGATGTTGCTTCAATATATCCACCTCATTTTACTACCTCATGATGCCATCTATTTTGTGAAGTGCACCAGTCTCTCCTGCAGCAAAGCAACCCCACAACATGATGCTGCCACCCCCGTGCATCACGGTTGGGATGGTGTTCTTCGGCTTGCAAGCCTCCGCCTTTTTCCTCTTTATGGTCATTATGGCCATTTTTGTTTCATCAGACCAGAGGACATTTCTCCAAAAAGCATGATCTTTGTTCCCATGTGCAGATGCAAACCATAGTCTGGCTTTTTTTATGGTGGTTTTGGAGCAGTGGCTTCTTCCTTGCTGAGCGGCCTTTCAGGTTATGTCGATGTAGGACTCATTTTACTGTGGATATAGATATCTTTGTACCTGTTTCCTCCAGCATCTTCACAAGGTCCTTTACTGTTGTTCTGGGATTGATTTGCACTTTTCGACCAATGTACATTCATCTCTAGGAGACCGAATGCGTCTCCTTCCTGAGCGGTATGACAGCTGCGTGGTCCCATGGTGTTTTTACTTGCATACTATTGTTTGTACAGATGAACGTGGTACCTTCAGGCATTTAGATATTGCTCCCAAGGATGAACCAAACTTGCGGAGGTCTACAATTATTTTCTGAGGTCTTGGCTGATTTCTTTTGATTTTCCCATGACGTCAAGCAAAGAGGCACTGAGTTTGAAGGTAGGCCTTGAAATCCATTCACAGGTACACCTCCAATCGACTCAAATGATGTCAATTAGCCTATCAGAAGCTTCTACAGCCATGACATAATTTTCAGGAATTTTCCAAGCTGTTTAAAGGCACAGTCAACTTAGTGTATGTAAACTTCTGACCCACTGGAATTGTGATACAGTGAATTATACGTGAAATAATCTGTCTGTAAACAATTGTTGGAAAAATTACTTGTGTCATGCACAATGTATGTGGCCTACCCAACTTGCAAAAACTACAGTTTGTTAACAAGAAATGTGTGGCATGGTTGGACTCCAACCTAAGTGTATGTACATTTCCGACTT
Organism: Salvelinus fontinalis; assembly: GCF_029448725.1. Taxonomy (NCBI): domain Eukaryota; kingdom Metazoa; phylum Chordata; class Actinopteri; order Salmoniformes; family Salmonidae; genus Salvelinus; species Salvelinus fontinalis. Next base: position 30,424,047 of record NC_074667.1, read on the forward strand.
CAACTGTAGCTACACATCCATAGCACACAGGTATGTTTGTCCTCCATTACACAATAAGAAGCAAAAGAGTTAGCTAATGCTACATTACCTGCATTGGCAAATATCTTCAATCTCTAACATTAACTTTAATACAATAAAGAACAATGACAAGTGATTGAATTGGAAATATATGTATATTATTATTTTTGTAAATCTATTTTACCCCTTTTTTCTCAATCTTGTCTCATCGCTGCAACTCCCCAACACGCTCGGGAGAGGCAAAGGTGGAGTCATGCGTCCTCCGAAACATGACCCGCCTAACCATGCTCGTTAACCCCTCAACTGGCTACCGGGGTCAGCCTGCAGGCCACTAGAGCAGGATGATCCAAGTAAAGCCCCACCGGCCAAACCCTCCCCATGCCCAGACAATTGTGTGCCATGCTATAGGACTCCCGGCCATGGCCAGTTGTGGTACAGCCCGGGAAATGAGCCCGGGTCTGTAGTAATGCCATAGACCGCTGCACAACTTGGGAAGCCAAACAGTTTTTTTAATGAGGAGCAAGGCAAGCTTGTAAAATTGTACATTTAATTTGCAGTACATGCTTTAGCTAGCTAGTTGGCTAGCTAGATACTTTACATCCACTGGAATTCACAGATGACAGCCTGGTTTTCTGGTTTGCTCAGGAGTCTTTAATTATTAAACGACACGAATTACAATTCATAGAAATGTCAAACGCCCACATAACAAGCTAAATGTATAGCTAGTTGGCTAATGTTAGCTAGTTAGCGAGCTTGTTTAGTCGCAATTTTGGTCAATAAACTTTATGACCAAAAAATATGCATAATCATTTGTCTCTACATTAACTAACACATTCCCCACTGGGCACAGATGTCTATTCCACGTTGGTTCAACGTCATTTCATTGAAATTACATGAAAACAACATTGATTCAACCAGTATGTACCCATGTTGTTCCTCTTAACTGTACATTTCTTTGCATGATTCGCTACGAAGTTATAATTACTTGCCTTTGCTTTCAACCTAGTGTTTTTGTTAGCTAACTTCCTGAAACAACTTTAGAGCCTTTGGTTACAGAACTTCATGGGAGTTTTGATAATTGCTCGATTGCTCGGAAGTCTGCATCTTGGTTTGATTCGTTTGGACAGCCAACTTGAGGGCTGGAAAAGCACTACCCCTTGTGACTATCAATGTGACTACTGGGATCGTGCAAAATGGAGGGGAGGGCTAAGGGGGGGGACTGGCTAAACTGATCCTAGATCAGCACTCCTACTCTTAGACACATTATGAGTAGCCTACAAGCCTTGGTCTTGGTGATGTGTGTTGGATGAGTGACTGAGAGATGAGAGATGGGTGGAGCGGAGGTGTGTGAGGTTGTGTCTCTGGAGTGAAGGGGGCATGTCTGGTTACAGAGGAGATGTGTAAATTAAACAGAGAACACTGACCTCTGTGGTCAAAATGAATTGAGAGCTTTCCTCTGCTGTCACTATCTTTTCCTATTCTCATCATACCACTCTGTCTGAGTGCTGTTTGTTTCCTTAATTGGGAAATGGAATCCCCTCAAAAGACTTGCAGGTCTCATGTATACTTAATGAGTGTGACCTTTGACCCTTCAGTTTAGCCTGAGGTGAGAGGTCAGCGAAGGTGATACAGTTGATGATTTGATCATGATGGAAGATAAGTCTTGGAGTGAATGTCAGATGTTAGTGCACATAGTATCCTTTGGGGTTTAGAACGTTGATATTAAGGATTATACGTTTCATTTAGAGACCCACTCTCCAACTTGACAAACATTCTTTAAGACCTAAACCTCAACCTGAGTTGTGCATAAAGAGTGGGACTATTGAGCAAGTTGAGGAAGCTAAACTCCTAGGTATAACATTGGATTGGTCAATTACTGTATCATGGTCAAGTCATATTGATGTTGCTCAGGCTCTGGTGGAGTCCCATCTGGATTACGGTCCGGTAATATGGTCAAGTGCAGCAAAGAAAGAGCTAGCAAAGTTGCAACTGGCTCAAAACACATCAGCACACCTTGCCCTTAACTGCACATACAGAATGAACATCAACAACATGCATTTCAGTCTGGTTGAGTGTTGACGAGAGATGAGCTGCTTTTCTTCTAGTTTTTGAGAAATATTACTGTGATAAATGCCAGATTGTATGCATAATCAGATAACACACAGCTCAAATCAAATCAAACTTTATTTGCCACATGCGCCGAATAAGAAGTGTAGACTTTACCGTGAAATGCTTATTTACAAGCCCTTAACCAACAGTGCAGTTCAAGAAGAAGAAAATATTTATCAAGTAGGCTAAAATAAAAAGTAACAATAAAAAGTAACAAAATAAGAATAACAATAACGAGGCTATATACAGGGGTCACCGGTGCCGAGTCAGTGTGAAGGGGTACAGGCTAGTTGAGATAATCTATACATGTAGGTGGGGACAAAGTGACTATACACAGGTAACAAACAAACAGCGTGTAGCAGCAGTGTACAAGATGGGGTGTGTCAATGTAAATTGTCCAGTGGCGATTTTTATGAATTGTTCAGCAGTCTAATGGCTTGGAGGTAGAAGCTGTTGGAGCTTCGGTACCGCTTGCCATGCGGTAGCAAAGAGAAAACAGTCAATATCTTGGGTGACTGGAGTCTCTGACAATTTTATGGGCTTTCCTCTGACACGGCCTATTAAATGGGTCCTGGATGGCAGGAAGCTTGGCCCCAGTGATGTACTGGGCCATTCGCACTACCCTCTGTAATGCCTTACGGTCAGATGCCGAGCAGTTGCCATACCAGGCGGTGATACAACCGGTCAGGATGCTCTCGATGGTTCAGCTGTAGAACTTTTTGAGGATCTGGGGGCCCATGCCAAATCTTTTCAGTCTCTTGAGGGGGAAAATATTTTGTCGTGCCCTCTTCACGACTGTCTTGGTATGTTTGGACCATGATAGTTCGTTGGTGATGTGGACACCAAGGAACTTGAAACTCTCGACCCGCTCCACTACAGCCTCGTTGATGTTAATGGGGGCGTGTTCGGCACGCCTTTTCCTGTAGTCCACGATCAGCTCCTTTGTCTTGCTCACATTGAGGGAGAGGTTGTTGTCCTGGTGCTACACTGCCAGTTCTCTGACCTCCTCCCTATAGTCCGTCACATCGTTGTCGGTGATCAGGCTGTTGTGTCGTCACCAACCTAATGATGGTGTTGGAGGTACTCAGATACTCAGACACCCATAAGACATGCCATCAGGGGTCTCTTCACAGTCCCCAAGTCGAAAACGAATTCACGGAAACTCAGTATTATACAGAGCCATGATGGCATGAAACTTCCTTCCATCTCAAAAGAATCAAGCAAACATCAAAACGACCTTTTAAAAATTGAGAAAACAACATACATGGCACAGTAGGGACTGTGAACTGACACGCACACAAACAGACCTACACTATAACACTCTAACACTCTAAATCTACACACACATCATTCTTTAGTTGTATTGTTTGTATATCACTGTATTTTACAATTGTGTGACTGTTCTTGTCTATCAGTGTATCAGTGTTGTGTTACTTATAATTGTGCTGCTTCGGAAAACGTTAACAGAGAAACGAATAAGCAAGTAAACAAGAGCTCACTCACTCTAGGCTCTGTCTTCTGGTGCCGATTAAGTGGAACATATTCAAGTCTTCAGTTGAGGAGCAGGTACACGTGGAGCTTAGGCCTACTCTGAGGGGTTTGCTTGGAGGTTGAAGTCGGGCACCTATGTAACTTGTGTACAGAGGTGCCTGATCAACGGAGCAAATGGAGCAGCTTCAACCCCATTCTAAAGAAACGATCATGATCCATTGGGTAATTTGTAATTTCAAAGTATTAGTCGTGTTTGGAGCTAATCGGTATTAAAATAGATATGTCCTTTTTATATATGATATAAAAATGAACCGATTCCATTTTGCAACACCTTCCCCCGCTGCCTCAAGATGAATGGTTTTAACCACTGGAACGTTTTGCTTAGCTCCCGAATGCCACTGTTTTGGGTCAGTGCAGTTAAAAAGCACCACTGGAGTTTAAAAGTTAAAGGCACCTGTAAAACATTTTTTTATCTATTTTTTTGAGCTGTTGTTACATTTCTATCGTTGTTTCATGTCCAATGGTGGTATTATTATATTTTGAGCCGTGTGCACCACCTGAAAATCTATTGCATCGTTTCACTTTGCCTGTAAGAACCATGATGAGTACGGTTGTGTTTGATTAGGCTACGCTGGAGCGCAGACTCTGACTCCGAGGAGCCTCCCATCAGCCTACCAGAGGTTGCACCTTAGCAGGACACTGCATGTCTGGCAGCTAGCGGGCTGTCAATGAGTAGCTCGCAAGTAGATAGTGAGAAATAATCAGTAGGCCTAATACTACATGATTAAATCTGTAACAAACAAAACAATCATCCCCATGCCATTTACATGCATTAAACGCCATTCTGTATGTTTGTCTTCTATTTTCACAACTTCAATCGGTTAAATCACATTGTTCAAATGTTTTAATTCAGTTACAAAAGTAACATCCTGGCTGAGCCGCGTATGTGAGTGCACCATGACCGCTTCACGTTTACAATGTAGCCAAGCACAGGATATTTGCATTTCGATAAAACAGCTCTGCTTGGCTTGTTAGTAATATGGACCAAATAAGGAGTTTCTGCCCTCTTTTAATTTGAAACATGTACTGTACATGCTGATAGTGCTTCAAACAAAGGCTCCAAAAAAAAGTACATGTTGGAGGAAAAGCACGGTCAATTAATGTGCTCGCAGAGACTACACTTGTGTTATTCTTCATCATTTCTATAATTATTCTGTTTCTTCACGATTTGTTGTCAAGTAGGTAGTCTACTCACTGTGGTTGTTGTTCAGAAGGCCACTATGATATAAAATTACCACAATTGATAGTAGCCTAGTCCTGCAGGCAAAACCCTTTAATTTTCTCTTGTCTACACAATAATTGTCCTACACAATAACAGAATATGCAGGCTGTATATGATTAGCTTGGGCAACATGGTTTTTGTATGAAGTAGCCTTTGTGAAAGAAAAGGTTGGAGACTCCTGTTCTTGCCCAAATATCACCCATATTACCAGAGCTACATTTTTTACATTTTATAATTTTTTCCTTATTTTTACCCATTTTTCTTCCCAATTGGTAGTTGCAGTCTTATCTCATCGCTGCAACTCCCGTACAGACTCTGGAGAGGCAAAGGTTGAGAACTGTGCATCCTCTGAAACACAGCCCAGCCAAACCGCACTGCTTCTTGACACAATGCCCACTTAACCCGGGAAGCCAAGAACATCCCTGCTGGCCAAACCCTCCCCTAACCCGGACAACGCTGGGCCAATTTTGCGCCGCCCCATGGGTCTCCAGTTCGTGGCCGGCTGCGACAGAGCCTGGACCCGAACTAGGATATCTGATGGCACAGCTAGCACTGTGATGCCTAAGACTACTGCGCCACTTGGGAGGCCCAGAGCTATATTTTATTATTTGTATTGCAGATTTTGGACCGCAATTTATGTATGTAAATGTATTTACAGTACCAGTCAAAAGTTTGGACACACCTACTCATTCAAGGGTTTTTCTTTATTTTTACTATTTTCTATATTGTAGAGTAATAGCGAAGACATTAAAACAATGAAATAACACATATGGAATCACGTAGTAACCCAAAAAGTGTTAAAGAAATCCAAATATTTTTTATATTTTAGGTTCTTGACAGCTTTGCCCACTCTTGGCATTCCAACAACCAGATTCATGAGGTAGTAACCTGGAATGCATTTTAATTAACAGGTGTGCCTTCTTAAAAGTTAATTTGTGGAATTTATTTCCTTCTTAATACGTTTGAGCCAATCAGTTGTGTTGCGACAAGGTAGGAGTAGTATTCAGAAGATAGCCCTATTTAGTAAAAGACCAAGTCCATTTAGTAAACCGCCCACATAATCAAAGAGAAATGACAGTTCATCATTACTTTAAGACATGAAGGTCAGTCAATATGGAACATTTCATGACCTTTGAAAGTTTCTTCAGGTGCAGTCACAAAAACCATCAAGCGCTACGGTGAAACTGGCTCTCATGAGGACCGCCACAGGAAAGGAAGAGTTACCTCTGCTGCAGAATAAAAATAAAGAAAAACCCAGGAATGAGTAGATGTGTCCAAACTTTTGACTGGTACTTGCTTAATTAAATTGATTAATATTGTGGTGTTTCTACTCCAAGAAAAACGAAAAAATCTCTGAGTTTCCGTTAGGATGGAACGGAAAATATGTGTGGCAGTCGGGAGTAGACTACAGTGCTGGGCTATTAAGCTAAAGAATCCCTGTGTTGTGCGGGCACGTGGGAGACCGGAGTTCAAAAAGTTTGAAAGTGAGTGATTGAAATCTGAATAAAGACCAAAATAATATTTGTAAAGGCCAAAACATTTATTTCTGTTTTTAGACTGAGAGAAATGCTGGGTCAACTTTCCACCACCTTATGGGACTCCCAATCACGGTCGGATGTGATACATAGTAATAATAATACTCCTTAACTTAGAACCTAACTTAGAAATACATTTGATGATATAATTTTCCTCTACCCACCTACAGTGGCCTGGCTATAAAGAGTCTATTGTCCTGCTAATCGTGCTACAATTGTTTGAAAACCTGTTTTCAAAATGCCACCATCTGTCCATCACTACTGTAAATAAACACACAGCATCTTGTTTACATCTTGTTTACATTCTTTATTGTAACCACATTGTCAACAAATAATTTGTATTTACCTTTCCAATTACTTTTAGAGTTTGGAAATAATTTGATTTATATTAATATGTTTATATTAGAAGAAAAACGAATGGTTTCCGTCAGGAATACCCAAACGGAGATTCAGTAAAAATAAAAATGTCATTGATTTATCAAGACCATTCCCCATGCTTGTCTCAGAGCAGTGTGAAACTGTGCTAAACTAGTTGTAGGCTATTGCTTCAAATCCTATTGCTTCTAACTTCAATATGCTCTTTAAATAAATAAGACCTACACCACTTTTAACAGCACATTACTCAACACTAGTGAGACTCATGTTGCCTACGGTATATCAAAAAATATGATGTGACTCTATGCCAACAATTATATATAGAGGATTGGAAGATTCTAAATTAAAACCAAAAGCCGCCTCATGGGTCTCCCGGTGGCGGCCGGCACGGGTATCTGTAGCCAAGGGCGTCGTTAAGGGGGGGGGGGGGGGAAATGAATGATTCACAGGGCCCCTAAATGTTTAGATAATTATTTGTTTATTATTTTAAAAATAATAGACAAAAAAATCTGTGATGTAAATTAAAATGTATAACCATAATCAGATCAGGCATCTCTACCCAACCATGCCGTCAAAAATGTCATCAGGTTTCCAGAAAAGGAAAGAAAGGAAACAGAGACAGATACAGCAAAAATCAGGAACATCTTCCCAGAAAAAAAACAAGGAGAAGGATTTGAGTGGTAAGTCAGTGCAGACAACCTGCCGAACTGAGTAGCCTAGCTAGCCAATATAGCTAGCTTGATAGCTTGCTAGCTACAGGTAGCTGCCTACTCACTGAGCTCAGTCAGAGCAGTAATTATTAACACTACGATGATGAGCTACCACTACCAGCTATGGCTAGCTAATAAGCTATTATTTAGATATTATTATAACTGTATATTCCCCAACATTTCTAAGCTAGGTAGACTAAAATTAAAACCTAACATGTAGCCTACCTATCCATACTGTAGATGCTACTACTACTACTGCTGTAGACAAAGATCCCAACGTGTGTCCACTACATGAAGTTGAAACAGCGGACCTTGGAGGTGAGGCAGTTGTTTTGTAGCAGCACCATTAACTAGACCATTTTCAAATTGTAAAGTTAGGCACATGATGATTTAGACACACTTAAAAACATGTTCTATTTGATATGTATAGTATTAAAAGTTGTTTCTTTCAGTAGTAGATTTTTAGTATGGTAACCTTTGTAGGAGCGAACATTAAACCTAAAATTCCCTTTGTTTACTCACTGCCTAGTGCCTAGAGAACCCCAGGTAGGCGGAATCTCAGCAGAATGCTGTCAGACAGACTCTGATGCAGGGGAGAGCAGGGAGGAGAAAGAGGAGTTAAAGAGTAGCAGCAGTGCCAGTTAAGGAGTGACAGAAGAGATTGAACAAGCAAGTAATAAGGGAAAGGAAGAGGACAGATTCGAAGCAAGGAAGATGACGTTTTAGATGATCCAGCACTGTGGCCAGAGAAAGTACAAGACCATGAAAGAGAAGCTATTGTTCACAGACTAGCCAACAGTTCTGGTGAGGAGACAGAACTGTATAAAATCGTGCCCCCAGACTCAGACGGCAAGCCTTTCCCAAACTATTTACAGTGCAGTAAGTCAGCAAACGGAAGAGAAAAGGTGCAGAGAGACTGGCTTATTTATAGTAAGAGTGTGAAAAGGCATTAGATTGCGTTCCATGTGTTCTTTTTTCTCATGAGCAAAGTAAACCTTCACCCAGTTCTCTGAATAGTAAGGATGGCTATAAGATATCATCAGTGAAATGGCAGAGAATGCATGGCAAACTACCAGAGCACGAGGATGATGTGTCTCACAAGAGCTGTTACTGGAAATGGAAAAATCTGCAGCATACAGTAACAGCTACAGGTACAGTATAGACAGTCAGCTGCAGAAACAAATCCAGTCAGAAATGTATTAAAACAGAGCACTTCTAGAAAGGATTTTGGATGTGACACTGTACTTAGCATCTAGGAATCTACCATTCTGGGGGAAATCACTCAGTCTTCATGATGTGCATAGTGGACATTACCTAGGCTTACTTGAACTGTTGTCAAATCATGACCCGCTATTACGTGAGCACTTACAGAAAGTCAGGGACAAAAAGAAAGGAGCACGACTGACTCATTACCTCAGCCCTGAGAGACAAAACGAGTTCATAGGAATATGTGGTCAAAAGGTTTTGAAAAAAATACTTTATGAAGGAGAAGATGCAATCTATTACTCGCTTATACGTGATGCAACTCCAGACATTTCCCATACTGAGCAAAAATGATTATTGTTGAGATACAGTATTTTCCCTTAAGATAAAGTTCAGGGATCAGGTGAATGGGAAATAATTGAACGTTTTCTTGAATTTAAAGACTTTGCTAGAAAGACAGGCAGTGACATTTCTGAACTGATTTTGAGTGCGTTGGAAGGGCATGGTATCGACTTAACAGACTGTCGTGGTCGAGGCTCTGATAATGGTGAAATATGTCAGGGAAAGTGAAAGGAGTTCAAGCACACACACTGCAAAAGAATCCACTGGCCCCATACTCACCTTGTGCCTCCCATACTCTTAATCTTGTGGGTGTACATGCAGCTCAGTCGTGCCCAGAAGTATCAACCTTTTTTTGGCGGTGTGAATCGAATTTACAATCTGTTCAGTGCCAGCCCAGAGCGATAGGCAATTCTCAAGGAAAAGACTGGCTGTTGTCTTAACCGCCTTTCAGACACGCGATGGAGTGGGTGTATTGCTGTGGTCCGACCAGTGGCAACTCATTTACCGTCTATCATCAAGGCCTTAGACATGCTTCTTGCTACCTGCAGCCTGGCAAACACAGCCAAACCTGAGGCAAAAGGTCTGAAAAGCTACTTCATGTCTTTCAAGGCAATCTTCCTGCTCACTTTCTGGGTAAAAGTTCTGCAGTGTATTGAGAATAGAAGCCTAGTTCTTCAGTCAGGAAGTATTTCTCTGGACACTGAAGCAGCTCACGTTAAGGCACTACAGGAAGAAATACAGGCTCTGCGTAATCAATGGGCCGCTCTTCTGGCAGAAGCCTCCACGGTGGCAAATGAAATGGGTGTAACTACTCAGCTTCACAGTGAACAGAGGAGCCGCCAGAAAAAAAGAAAACATTTCCCTGATGAGACTGAAGTTGACATGGCAAATGAACAGAAGTCAGACACTGGATTTAGCAAACACAGTGTTTTATGTGGCTCTTGATAGTATAATCAGTAATTTGGACATGCGGTTCCACGCGATTGCAGCTATATGTGAGGAGTTTTCACCAATACTTACATTGAATGAAAACCACATTTGTGTATATTGCCAGAAATTGAGAAATAGGTACTCCAAAGATCTCACAGATGGATTTGAAAATGAAGTGCAACATTTAAAGACGATATATAGTGACACTTTTTCAGATGGTCTTTCTCCTGTAGAGCTCCTAAATGCCATCCTCAAGATGCAGCTACAGAGCATTTTTGGAGAGGTGTCATTGCACTGTGAATCTTCTGTACAATGACCTGTAACAGTTGCTGGAGATGAACGTGCCGTCAGTAAGCTGAAACTTATAAAGAACTATCTAAGATCTACAATGTGCCAAGACAGGTTAAACAGCCTTACCATCCTTTCAATTGAAAAACTTTAAAGAAAATTCAACTTTAAAGACATTGTAAATGAGTTTGCTCACATGAAGGGAATAAACACAAGGACAAATGCCTTAACCTGTTCTACCCAAGTCTGCCCGGGGATGGGCAAAATACTGTTTCAGAGTATTTTCTGCTATGGTTGATCTCCTGTTGAACTTACTCAGGAATGCCCACATAATGTCTTGACACTACAGTTGCAGTTTCACAGAAGCTTGTTCTCTGTAGGTACCACATTTATGCTTGCAGTCCACATAGTTCAGGATTTATTTTTATTTTGTGTATGTTATTTAGGCATATATTTAGGAATTATGCATAGGGCAGAAGAGGGTTAGCCTTGTTTATAAGAATTGGTAATACATTATTTAATCTGATACATGGATCATTGGTAATTTCTTCATTAAAACTGACTACAATACCATTCATTAAAAAATAAGTCACCAATTGTGTAGTTGTTTTATAGTAAAGCATCATAAAAATCTCATGATACAGACAGCTTTTGTTAACATTAGGATCCAAAAACGTTTGCAATACTGTTAAATAGGCAAATGATGAAGGTGGAGAACTAGAATCTGCACAATTGTAGTATAGAGCAGCAGAAGCTTATAGTTAATACATTTAATAACACATATTGTTCAGTATGTTATTTTAATCTGAAACATTCTGATTTCTATGTTAGGGGCCCGGTAGTTTTTTTCTTCATGGGGCCCCAAAATTCTGGCAACGCCCCTGTCTGTAGCAATGTATTTTCCATTGCGATGCAGTGACTTAGACAGGTGCGCCACTGGGGAGGCCCCAACCACAAAGTGTCAAAATACAAAGAGGTGTTGGTAAAGGAATATTGTCTGCCATTATTAGTGCAATGCCCCTTAAAGTGTTGCTCTGTGCTACCCAGTGTGGTGGGGGTCTACCCTCCCTTCCACCCTCCTCCTCCCTTCCCCATGGGCTACGTCTGTCTTCTGTATTCCCTCTGCTGCCCATCCCGTGCCCCCTGCCCTCGTGCCTTGAACCTTGCGCGCTTTCAGTGGATACAGCTGGAGTACTGCAAGGCAATCCCATTGTGCGCCACTCGGGAGCCATGACCAACATGACCAATTGTCACGACTTCCGCCGAAGTCGGGTCCTCTACTTGTTCGGGCGACCCTCAGCGGTCGGCGTCGCCAGTCTTCTAGCCATCTTCGATCCACTTTTCATTTTCCATGTGTTTCCATGGGTTTTGTCTTGTTTTTCCTCACACCTGGTTTCAATTCCCTAAATTACTTGTTGTATGTTTAACCCTCTGTTCCCCCCATGTCTTTGTGTGGGATTTTTTATTGTAAGTGCTTGTGCACATGTTGACTGGTGCGCGACGGGTTTTGTACCCATTGTCTTGTTACTTTTTATGCCATTGGTTTTGCAATTAAACTGCTTCGGATATTACATAGTTCTGCTCTCCTGCGTCTGCCACCGGTTATGCACCCCTTACACCAATATATATTGTCCTGCTTATAAACAGGCTCTATACACCATGATCGGTCAAGAGTGGGTTAAAGTACTACAGTAAGAGTAAAATAATCTTAACAAAATAAAATAATTGTCACGCCCTGACTTTAGTTATATTTGTTTTCTCTATTTTTTGTTTAGGTCAGGGTGTGACAAGGGTGGTTTGTTCAGTTTTTGCATTGTTTAGGGTTTTTGTCTTGTCTAGGTTTTTTTTGTTTATCTATAGGGATTTCGTATGGTCTAGGGGAATGTAGGTTTATGGTGGCATGAATTGGTTCCCAATCAGAGACAGCTGGTTATCGGATCCTATTTAGGTTGCCATTTTCCATTTTGGTTTTATGGGTAGTTGTTTTCTGTCTTTGTGTCTGTACCAGACAGGAGTGTTTCGTTCCGTTCATTCTCTTTGTTAATTTGTTTAGTTTTCTGTTTTAATAAATTAACATGAACACTTACCCCGCTGCGCTTTGGTCCGATGATTCCTCATCTTAAGACGACGAACGCTACAATAATAAAAACCTTAACAACAGTTTTAGTAAGTAATACTGAAGTCGTGCACAATTATCAGTTTCTATTTAGGTTTATGTCGCCCGTTCATTGTCAGTTAGAGACACAGTAGGACTGAAAAGCATAATCGGTGCACTAACTCCCCCTTGCGCTTGTCTGGAGCAATGAAGTGGTGACACAAAGTACCGTACTAAACCACAAATTACCTCTAAGTACCGCAGCATAATCGCAAAACTTTTACTGGAGCACCACTGTACTTTGAAGAACCTAAAATATAAAATATATTTGGATTTGTTTAACACTTTTTGAGTTACTACATGATTCCATATGTGTTTTTTCATAGTTTGGATGTCTTCATTTTTATTCTACAATGTAGAAAATAGTCAAAATAAAGAAAAACCCTAGACTGGATGTGTCCAAACTTTTGACTGGTACTGTAACGGCTGTCCTCCTCCTCTTCATCCAATGAGGAGGAGCAGGGATTGAACCAAAATGCAGCGGAGTTTGAAGACATGATTTATTAAAGAAAACACGAAAACACGAACTTGACTAAACTAACAAAACAACAAACGGTGTAGACAGACCTGGACGACGAACTCACATAAACACGAAGAACGCACGAACAGGGAAAATAGCCTACACATAAAAATGACGAATAACAAAACAAACCAAACAGTCCCGTATGGTGCGACAAACACAGACACAGGAGACAACCACCCACAACGAACACTGTGAAACAACCTACCTAAATATGACTCTTAATTAGAGGAACGCCAAACACCTGCCTCTAATTAAGAGCCATACCAGGCAACCCATAAACCAACATAGAAACAGAAAACATAGAATGCCCACCCAAACTCACGTCCTGACCAACTAACACATACAACAAACTAACAGAAATAGGTCAGGAACGTGACAGGTACTGTATGTATTTATATCTGCCCCCCCCAAAATCTAATTTCATAATAATAAATTAATAATACATTTAAAATATTATTTTATGTGAACATAATCAATTTCCAAATTTAAATTCAAAACTCAAGTTGAAATTTTCTAGTTGGCAGTTCATGTTCAATGCCCTACCAGATAGTATTGCCATATTGAGAAAGAAAACTGTTGAAAGGTAAATCGAAGTTCACATTTGTAATTGTACTACATTATTGTGATCCCATTATCTGTGACAAAAACAAGAACTTAATGTAGAATTGAACAAAGTTTTTCTTAACCTAACATGTACAAAATTGGGTAAAACAACGTTCTCTCTCCACACATTAATAAACCTCCACACCCAGAGCAATAGCTTGAAATGCCATAGCGATGAGGAAAATTTATTGTTTTGTATTGTCAGGATTGCGTCTGTTGCATTTCCCTCCTTTTAAAATACGATGAACAGTTTCATTGTTTTGGAAGTTTTGGTGGTATTATCATTCTCTCCTGGCTGTGACGAATGGTTCATTTCTATCTGTGTCATGTTTTTGTTGTTGTGTGTAAAGGTGAAGCTACGCTGAATAGAAAGGTGTTAAAGCATGTCGATGTTTCATAAACCTGCTAGCTGGAACTGTTCTGAGGTGGAAATTGTCCAATAACCGACGGGGATGGCATACTGACTTTCACCCTCTCTGTGCTTTATTTGGAGATTTGTTTTGGACTGACGGTTTTGAGCCAATTATCACAGGGCCTGCCGTACCAATTTTGTCTTCCCTGCTGAAGAGGCTGTGCTGCAAAGTGTGCAACAGTGTCATCAAACAGACCTCTTAAGTCATTTCTTTCCTAAATCTATACCCAGGGGTACGCAACATTTGCCTGGGGAGTCGCGATGAGGGTATTATGGAAGGTGTTTCAGGCTAGGTTTTCAGGGACCTTTTTTAGCCTCGTGAAAACCAGAAGACTATGAAATAGTACAAGGCTCCAGGCATGTTGGGTGTTGGTCTGTGAGTGTCTCAACCCTACAGTAAGGAAGCTAATGAACACTGTCTGGGGGTGTGCCTCTGGAAGGCATGAAGCAGAGAGAGCTTGCCTCTGTGAATGTGCTTTTTGCATTAGCACAGACATTTCAAGATTTGTATTTCATATATAACCTTGTTGACGTATTCCACAATATAGGCCTAGTTTAATTCATGTTGATGGCAATGCATATGTTAAGGTAAATTGGGGAAAAAATAGATTTACCTGGCTCGATTTACCTGGCTAGTATAAATTCAAAAGTGTCAATTCTTCACAGTATGATGTGTATTAGGCCTGGATGAAATTGACTAGGTGCAACAGATTGCACCTGTTGCCTAATTCTTGACCCTATCAGCAGACTTACGAACCCACCTGGCGAGCCCACCTGTTACCTAAAGTGTGCTGCCTCGTGTTCAACATCTCACAGCGTCAAATGAAGCTTAACTTAAGTAAGAGAGACAAGTCCACAGCCTCCCCCTCCTCCCTCTTTTCTGCTCCTTGGGATATCTATTTATCCAATCTATGGAAAAAGGGGGGGGGGGATCTATAAAAAATGGTTCCCTGGTTCCCCAGTTTGCTCCTATTAGTTGCCAACCGAGAGGGAGAGTAAAATGTTGCTAGATTCATTCTAGTGGTAGTTTTCTACAGTCCGGCAGGCGTATAGCCAAAGGCTCTTCCATGTCGTAGTTCAGTGGGATTGTTAGTAACTCTGTGAAAGCATTAACAATGTCATAGTGCAGGCATTTATTTTTGGTATTGTCATGACTGGCCTGTTTGGGTCAGGCTACCGTGGACCACCCACCAGCGGGGTAGAGATTGAGAGGTATGGAAGTGGTGGGTTTTATGACACCTCCCTCCCATTGTAAGTCTTAATGCAGCAGACAAAATCCCTTTGTCCTCTCAGTGTGGAGGAATCGAATGAATGATGGGCCTATGGAGAACCTACCTCAGAACAGTAACATGCAATAAATGGACTTTGGGACAATATGTTTCCTCAGCCAAAATGGTAGTAATGACGATAGATGGAATATGAAAATGAATGTAATTTTGTTATGTTATTAAAAGTTAAATGACAACATTATAACGAAAACATTGTAACTTGAAGAGTTTTCACAATATGTACCTGATGTTTGCACACTGTACATTGTGTGGAAAATGTCCAGATCAAAAATAATGTTTTTGTAAAGATGAAATGTGAAGTTAGTTGTCAAAATTGGATCTGAGTCAAATCCAGACCTTGCCTCGTAACTAGTTATACCCAGAGAACTTGCCCTTATTCTGACCCGAGGGTATAAAACATGTGAGATAAGAATTATAATATCAGACTAGGTGACCACGAGCTGCAGCCAAGGTCCGAGGTAGTCGCAAACCCAAAACGCAACACGAGGTTGAAGAAGACAAAGGAACCTTTTAACAATCTATGCTACAGATGAGTAGCTGTGTCTAAGAGGGTGAACTCAAGCAGGACCACCCGGTTACCACTCTCCAAGGAATCTTGTGTCTACACCGCTTTCATTCCTACACTGGAGCCCTGAGCTACACGGCTGACCATACTCAGAAGACCCCCTTTCAGAACGAGGGCGAGGAAACAGACCACTAAGAGAAAGGACACTGACATTGTGTGGACAATCAGAAAGTTACAGCCCGTAACAACAGAAGTGCCGCCATCAGAGAAGAAGGAGGAACTCGGTCCACGAGGAGCTCCCCCATTGGAGATCTTCGACAGGTAATTACATCATTATATTCTGACCCATAAGAACGGCTGTTCGGGGCAAGGTTAGGGCTAAACTAAGCATAGTTTACAAATGTACCCAAGTGTGTTTTTCTCTCTTTCTCTCGCTTTTGAAATCCCCATTTTGTGTAAGACGTGTCATAATGTGTTGGCCCGCTAGGGACCTGTTTCACTGTACAACGTTCTTATCAATATCCTAGACTGTGTGTGTTTGTGTCTCTCTTTTAAGCATGTTAGTAAATAAATAATCAACTCAATTGGTGTGGTAGGGATTTATTTAGTAGTTTGTGCAGATTCCCGGATTATGTGACGTTCAGGATGAGACTGTAGAGGAAATTAATTCATTAGCGACTGTTGAAAAATTGATATTCTGACATTCTTTGAGTTCATTTGGGAAATAGAAACTCAATAAAACCAAACTTTTCCATGGTGCCCCAGGTTAATGAGTTTATAATTACCTGATTCATTTAATCACGTAATTATAAACAGTTAATCATTCGATGAACAGCAGTCGTCACAATCAATACAACGTCATGACAGTATGATGCGTAACCATACCAACACCACATTCACATTTTCTCACTCTCATTATAGGTGTTCCTTACCTTATGCTGCTGTGACTCGCCTTCTTGGGTCTGTGAACACCAATTATCGTAACCATTTCTACTGAGTGGAAAGCAGAGAGAGCAGAGGACAACAAGCCCATCTCTAGGTTCATTTTACAGCTCACTATTCCCACCCCATATGTCACCATGGCGATAAGAGCTGTCCCTGTCACCTTGGTTATGTTAGTCCTGTCAGCCAGGTCCATTCAAACTGAACAGGGCTCTAGTCTGAACCAAGACAACACGGTCAAAGACCTTATGCTTTATCAACCACAGAGATCATATTAAAAGTTATAATATAATGGTGAATTATACAATAAACTATGTTTTATGAGACCTTTTGCCCTCCCGAATTTACCAATTGCCAAAAGGTGTCAGTTTTAGCTCCACCTACCAGAAAAATATAAACTATATTTGCTATCTTTCACTGACCCGTACCAATTTAACACAGATATGTCCAGAGAATTGGCACAATGACCTCCACCCATCCAGTATGCACCATCAGTGGCGTCATTTGGCCTGGTCTTCAGGGGCATCACCCGAAAGATGTTTTGATCCAGCCCTGAACCTATTGATTATTTTATATATATATACAGTGGGGCAAAAAAGTATTTAGTCAGCCACCAATTGTGCAAGTTCTCCCACTTAAAAAGATGAGAGAGGCCTGTAATTTTCATCATAGGTACACTTCAACTTTGACAGACAAAATTAGAAGAAAATAAATCCAGAAAATCACATTGTAGGATTTTTAATGAATTTATTTGCAACTTATGGTGGAAAATAAGTATTTGGTCACCTACAAACAAGCAAGATTTCTGGCTCTCACAGACCTGTAACTTCTTCTTTAAGAGGCTCCTCTGTCCTCCACTCATTACCTGTATTAATGGCACCTGTTTGAACTTGTTATCAGTATAAAAGACACCTGTCCACAACCTCAAACAGTCACACTCCAAACTCCACTATGGCCAAGACCAAAGAGCTGTCAAAGGACACCAGAAACAAAATTGTAGACTTGTAGTCTTCCCAGGAAGAATCTGGAATAGGTAAGCAGCTTGGTTTGAAGAAATCAACTGTGGGAGCAATTATTATTAAATGGAAGACATACAAGACCACTGATAATCTCCCTCGATCTGGGGCTCCACGCAAGATCTCACCCCGTGGGGTCAAAATGATCACAGGAACGGTGAGCAAAAATCCCAGAACCACACGGGGGGACCTAGGGAATGACCTGCATAGAGCTGGGACCAAAGTAACAAAGCCTACCATCAGTAACACACTACGCCGCCAGGGACTCAAATCCTGCAGTGCTAGACGTGTCCCCCTGCTTAAGCCAGTACATGTCCAGGCCCGTCTGAAGTTTGCTAAAGAGCATTTGGATGATCCAGAAGAAGATTGGGAGAATGTCATATGGTCAGATGAAACCAAAATAGAACTTTTTGGTAAAAACTCAACTCGTCGTGTTTGGAGGACAAAGAATGCTGAGTTGCATCCAAAGAACACCATACCTACTATGAAGCATGGGGGTGGAAACATCATGCTTTGGGGCTGTTTTTCTGCAAAGGGACCAGGATGACTGATCCGTGTAAAGGAAAGAATGAATGGGGCCATGTATCGTGAGATTTTGAGTGAAAACCTCCTTCCATCAGCAAGGGCATTGAAGATGAAACGTGGCTGGGTCTTTCAGCATGACAATGATCCCAAACACACCGCCCGGGCAACGAAGGAGTGGCTTCGTAAGAAGCATTTCAAGGTCCTGGAGTGGCCTAGCCAGTCTCCAGATCTCAACCCCATAGAAAATCTTTGGAGGGAGTTGAAAGTCCGTGTTGCCCAGCAACAGCCTCAAAACATCACTGCTCTAGAGGAGATCTGCATGGAGGAATGGGCCAAAATACCAGCAACAGTGTGTGAAAACCTTGTGAAGACTTACAGAAAATGTTTGACCTCTGTCATTGCCAACAAAGGGTATATAACAAAGTATTGAGATAAACTTTTGTCATTGACCAAATACTTATTTTCCACCATAATTTGCAAATAAATTCATTAAAATCCTACAATGTGATTTTCTGGATTTTTTTTCTCATTTTGCCTGTCATAGTTGAAGTGTACCTATGATGAAAATTACAGGCCTCTCTCATCTTTTTAAGTGGAAAAACTTGCACAATTGGTGGCTGACTAAATACTTTTTTGCCCCACTGTATATATATATATATATTTATATTTACACCACCGGTCAAACGTTTTAGAACACCTACTCATTCAAGGGTTTTTCTTTATTTTTCCTAGTTTCTACATTGTAGAATATTGGTGAAGACATCAAAACTATGAAATAACACACATGGAATCATGTAGTAAACCAAAAAGTGTTAAACAAATCAAAACCTATTTTATATTGGAGATTCTTCAAACAGCCACCCTTTGCCTTGATGACAGCTTTGAACACTTGGCATTCTCTCAACCAGCTCCATGAGGTAGTCACCTGGAATGCATTTCAATTAACATGTGTGCCTTCTTAAAGGATCAGTTGTGGAATTAATTTCCTTCTTAATGTGTTTGAGCCAATCAGTTATGATGTGACAAGGTAGGGGGTTTTCAGAAGATAGCCCTATTTGGTAAAAGACCAAGTCCATATTGTGACAAGAACAGCTCAAATAATCAAGGAGAAACGACAGTCCATCATTACTTTAAGACATGAAGGTCAGTTAATACGGAAAATTTCAATAACTTTGACAGTGCAGTGGCAAAAACCATCAAGGGCTATTATGAAACTGGCTCTCATGAGGACCGCCACAGGAACGGAAGACCCAGAGTTACCTCTGTTGCAGAGGATAAGGAAATTAGAGTCACCAGCCTCAGAAATTGCAACCCAAATAAATGCTTCACAGAGTTCAAGTAACAGACACACCTCAACGTCAACTGTTCAAAGGAGACTGAGTGAATCAGGCCTTCATGATAGAATTGCTGCAAAGAAACCACTACTAAAAGGACACCAATAATAAGAAGACTTAATTTGGCCAAGAAACACGAGCAATGGACAATAGACCAGTGGAAACTGTCCTTTGGTCTGGAGTCCAAATTGGAGATTTTTGGTTCCAACCGCCGTGTCTTTGCGTGACACGGTGTGGGTGAACAGATGATCACTGCATGTGTATATCCCACATGAACCCAAACCATGATGTCAGGACCCAGTGTGAGAAACAGTCACTAATAGTCGGCAGAACCCAGAAGATGAGGCAGACACAGCAGTACTAGAGACGGTGGTTTAATCAAGGTAAAAGATCTTCGGGCAAAAATATAAATCCACAACGTCAAAAGTAAAGCCAAGAGAAAAAATGGATATCCTCCACAATGAAAAGAAAATCCACAAAGTGGTAAGAACAGCAGGGAAAAATCAAACCTCAAAAGACTAATCAAAAATAAACAAGAACAAAACCAGAGTACCTCTGGAAAATCCAACAAGAGAAATATATGTTCACAGCATGGCTGGGGCTGGGTGCTAACGTACAAACACAGAGCAAAGAACTGAGGGACACTAATGGTTTAAATACCTACAAGGAAATGAGGCACAGGTGAAAACAATAACTAGAAGGGAAAAAAAACAAAAGGTTCAAAAAGGCGCAATGGGGACATCTAGTGACCAAAACCTGAATAGTCCTGGCCAAAACCTGACACATGAAAAACAGCCCCAAACCATTTTTCCTCCTCCACCAAACCTTATAGTTGGCACTATGCATTAGGGTAGGTAGCCTTCTGCAGGCATCTGCCAAACACAGATGGTGAAGCGTGATTCATCACTCCAAAGAATGCATTTCCATTGCTCCAGAGTCCAACGGCGGCAAGCTTTACACCACTACAGCCGACGCTTGGTATTGCGCATGTTGATCTTAGGCTGGTGTGAGGCTGCTCGGCCATGGAAACCCATTTCATGAAGCTCCAGACAAACAGTTCTTGTGCTGACGTTGCTTCCAGAGACAGTTTGAAACTTGGTAGTGAGTGTTGGAACTGAGGACAGACAATTTTTACTTGCTAAGCGCTTCAGAGGGACTCGGCGTTCCCTTTCTGTGAGCCTGCGTGGCCTACCATTTCACGGCTGAGCCGTTGTTGCTCATAGACGTTTCCACTTCACAATAACAGCATTTACAGTTGGCCCGGGGCAACTCTAGCAGGGCAGAAATTTAACAAACTGACTTGTTGGAAAGATGGCATCCTAAGATGGTGCCACATTGAAAGTCACTGAGCTCTTCCAGTCAGGCTATTCTACTGCCAATGTTTGTCTATGGACATGGTTGTGAGCTCAATGTTAGAGAGAGAGAGAGGATGGAGGAGAGGGGGAGATGAGAAGATTTTTACAAGGGAAAAATGGCTGACAAATGCCTTGTATGTTGACATGGATCCCAAAGACAGCAATTATCAACCTCAACAACGACACTCTTCCCCTGGAGTGACAGGAAGAGGAGGGGACTGAACACCACTTACAGACATCGGCTAGAGACCAGTTGACATGTAAAAAGATTTCCAACAAGTGGTGCAAGACTTTCAATAATGACTTGGGATTTGGAAATTAATTGTAGTGCTTGCAGGAGTTGGAGTTCTCTTTGTTACTTATGGTTTAATTGTCTTACTTGTTTAAAAGTACTGCATACATATTGATCACATCACCCACAAATTTACAGACACCACTCACACCCAGTAAGACAATTCACCCAAGATGTTTTTAACCCAGCACATCTAATTTTGGCTGGGGCAAAGGGGCAGCATCAAACCCAAATTATCCTCCTAATTCACGGGTTTGTGACACTTGGCCGGTTCCTGTGTGGTCTAATAACTGTAATCTGTGGCATTACGGGGCACTAGAGGCAGACAAAATCAGACAGAGAAGATTATGGGGCAGACTACAAAAATGAGATCGGGGTATAGGCAAGTGTCAAGTGGTGACAGGTCTCAATTCCTCCCTCTCTGTCTCTCACCCGGTTGCTCTCCCCACTCCCCCATCTCACTCTTCCTCTTACATCCTCTCTTACTTTCTGTGTTTTACAGACCCTTTTCTGTTCGGTTCTCGAGGCCCTCTACTCTTTTATATTTTTACCAATGAACTGCCACTGGCATTAAACAAAGCATGTGTGTCTATGTATGCTGATGATTCAACCACATACACATCAGCAAACACAGCAGAGTTGCAGTCAGTTTTGGAATGGGCGGCCAGTAATAAACTGGTCCTGCACATCTCTAAAACTAAGAGCATATTATTCCACCAAGTTCTAGACCTCAGCTGAATCGGGTCATTAATGGTGTAGCTGTTGAACAATTTGAGGAGACTACATTACTTGGAGTTACCTTAGATTGTAAACTGTCATGGCCCAAACATATAGATTCAATGGTTGTAAAGATGGGGAGAGGTCTGTCCGTATAAAAGAGATGCTCTGCTTTTTTTACACCACATTCCACAATGCAAGTCTTGCAGGCTCTAGTTTCATCTTATCGTGATTATTGTCCAGTCATTGATCAAGTGCTGCAAAGAAAGACGTAGTTATGCTGTAGCTGGTCCAGAACAGAGCGTCACGTCTTGCTCTTCATTGTAATCAGAGGGCTAATATTAATATTATTCATGCCAGTCTCTCTTGGCTAAGAGTTGAGGAAAGACTAATTGCATCACTTCTTGTTTTTATAAGAAACATTAAAGTGTTGGAAATGTCCAGTAAGACACCAAAATGGTTTACATAGTCAACTTTCACACAGCACTGACACACACTTACTCCACCAGACATGCCCCCAGGGGTCTTTTCACAATCTCCAGGTCCAGAAGAAATTCAAGGAAATGTACAGAATTATACAGAGCCATGAGTGGATGGAACTCCCATTCATATCATATAGCGTGAACAGCAAACTGGTCACAAAAAAAACTAATAATGCAAAACCTCACGGCATAACGCCTCAAGTGACCCACTTGTTGTGTGTATGCACTGACATATTTGTGTAACTGATAGATGCACACACACGCACACTACGTGTTAATGTTTTGAAATGTATTTCAATTGTTCAGTATTTGGTCTGCAATGTCTTCTTCGTTATGTGTCGGACCCCAGTAAGACTAGTGATCCCCATTGTTGTCGGCTACTGGGGATCCAAATACATCAAAACAAAATGATGTCTGTTAGTCCATGTTGATATCTGCGTAGGTCTCTTCTTCTCTCCCTCCAACCCATCTTGGTCTCATTTGCAAAAAAGTTAAAGATTACATGAAAAACAGTTATCCACAGTCACCTGTTTGATATTGCAAACTCACCCTGAGTAGAGGTACATATAGGCAGCATAGCCTAGACTTAATCTCCGTTATTCTCAAGTCGCTAGTCAGAGTACAAAGTGCAAAGAGCGTTCACGGAGACCGAGGGAAAATGATTAACAAATCCACATACAATGCTGTGACTAGATCTTTTTGCCACCAGGCACCATTGAGCCTGGTGGCAAAACCATTCATTTAAGCGACAGCCTCTTTTACCCAGGTCTGTTCAGCCATTTCAGTCCTGCCAAATGCATGAGTAGGCAACACGAGCGTGTTTGAAAGTCACTGACCTGAATAACAAGAGCACAGTCTTCAGCCTCTTTATTTCTCCTATTTTCTTGAGCTAAATCACAGGGCCTCAGACCCCTCTGTACCTTCGTGTGAACTTGAACTGGGAGCCACCACCTCCACTCCACCCTGCAGTTGGATTCACTCATACTTGACTGGCTCCAAATTGCATTTTGAATTGCTTTTCTGACAAATCCCCCAAGAGGACACTGTAGAAAATCCAATGAATTTGCATGTCTTTCCATCTCAATGAAGTGGTTTTGCCGGTTTGACCACTTTGTCCAGCTATAGAAACAAGGCCACTTTAAACTTGATATTACCACCAAACAAAGTTATTATAATTACTCTACATACAGTTGAAGTCGGAAGTTTACATACACTTAGGTTGGAGTCATTAAAACTCATTTTTCAACCACTCTACAAATTTCTTCTTAACAAACAATAGTTTTTGCAAGTCAGTTAGTACATCTACTTTGTGAATGACACAAGTAATTTTTCCAACAATTGTTTACAGAGAGATTATTTCACTTATAACTCACTGTCTCACAATTCCAGTGGGTCAGAAGTTTACATACACTAAGTTGACTGTGGCCTTAAACAGCTTGGAAAATTCCAGAAAATAATGTCATAGCTGTAGAAGCTTCTGATAGGCTAATTGACATCATTTGAGTCAATTGGAGGTGTACCTGTGGATGTATTTCAAGGCCTACCTTCAAACTCAGCGCCTCTTTGCTTGACATCATGGGGAAATCAAAAGAAATCAGCCAAGACCTCAGAAAATAAATTGTAGACCTCCACAAGTCTGGATCATCCTTGGGAGCAATTTCCAAACACCTGAAGGTACCACATTCATCTGTACAAACAATAGTATGCAAGTATAAACACCATGGGACCACGCAGCCGTCATACTGCTCAGGAAGGTGATGCGTTCTGTCTCCTAGAGATGAACGTACTGTGGTGCAAAAAGTGCAAATTAATCCCAGAACAACAGCAAAGGACCTTGTGAAGATGCTGGAGGAAACAGGTACAAAAGTATCTATATCCACAGTAAAACGAGTGCTATATCGACATAACCTGAAAGGCTGCTCAGCAAGGAAGAACCCACTGTTCCAAAACCACCATAAAAAAGACAGACTATGGTTTGCATCTGCACATGGGGACAAAGATCATACTTTTTGGAGAAATGTCCTCTGGTCGGATGACGCAAAAATAGAACTGTTTGGCAATAAAATTATGCGGATATGTTGAAGCAACATCTCAAGACATCAGTCAGGAAGTTATAACTTGGTCGCAAATGTGTCTTCCAAATGGACAATGACCCCAAGCATACTTCCAAAGTTGTGGCAAAATGGATTTAAGGACAACAAAGTCAAGGTATTGGAGTGGCCATCACAAAGCCCTGACCTCAATCCTATAAAAATGTTGTGGGCAGAACTGAAAAAGTGTGTGCGAGCAAGGAGGCCTAAAACCTGACTCAGTAACACCAGCTCTGTCAGGAGGAATGGGCCAAAATTTACCCAACCTATTTTGGGAAGCTTGTGGAAGGCTAACCGAAACGTTTGACCCAAGTTAATCAATTTAAAGGCAATACTACCAAATACTAATTGAGTGCAGGTAAACTTCTGACCCACTGGGAAGAGAATGGTCGTGGACAGGCAAAAGATCATAACGTCAGAGTCCAGGAGGTTCAGAGTGTCAGGCAGGCTTGAGGCCTTGGCAGGCAGTATGGTCAGGCAGGCGGGTTCAGAGTCAAGGCAGGCAAAGGTCAAAACCGGGAGGACTAGCAAAAAACAGAGAAAGGGAACGAGCACGGAGTAACACGCTGGTTGACATGACAAAACAAGACGAACTGGCCCAGAGAGACAAGAAACACAGGGATAAATACACCGGGGGAAAATAAGCGACACCTGGAGGGGGTGGAGACAGTCACAAGGACAGGTGAAACAGATCAGGTTGTGGCACTGAGGGCATTCTTTCCCAGCAATTTTTTGAAAAGAATTTCAACAGCTAAATGCATGAATTTAGTGCACTTTGAGATGAACATTGAGAGATTAGATTTTTTGCCGGTAACTTGCACCTTCTCACCGACCACAACAGACACGGCCAGGAACTTCAATACAGTTGCTACTGTGGTCTCTCTCTCTTGTCCCCTCTCTCATCTACCCTCTCTTGTCTTGCCATGGTTGTTAACAGTGTACAAGTAAACAGTTGTTTTAATAGTCCTTTCACAGGCTTTTTCACCTCCCCTGCAAATTTGTTGTTATACTTATTCACTGTCTGTATTTCACCTGTTATAATTTGTGCAAATAAATGCAACTAATGAGAATCTATAGACCAGCTTGAAGTGATACAGTCTACTATGTGCTCAACCCACCTCTGTTCTCTCTCCATCTACCCTCTTCTGTCACTTTCTCTGTGTCTTGTCTGTTGCCATCTGTGTCTTGTATGTTTTTATTTTTATTTTATTACTGTCTCCTTTGTCCATCGTCTTCTGTTATGACCTGTTCTCTTGTTCTGATGTCTCTCTCTCTCCCTATCATATCCTATTCTTCTGTTGCGGTCTTTGTGTCTTGCTTGGTGTGTCTCTCTCCATCAAATCCTACTATTCTGTTGCTGTCTCTGTGCCTTGTCTGGTGCCTCTCTCCATCATTTACTATTCTGTTGCGGTCTGTGTTTGTCTGGTGTGTCTCTTTAATTTGGCAATCGAAACGGTCAAGGGGATACTGAGGTAGCTTAACTTGTTTTGGGCCTGTGTCTGGGTCATCTAAATCATCCTCTTCCCTACCATTTGCCCCTGGCTGCTGCTGTGCTAAGTACTCCACTGGCCTGCTGTTCTAATCTGTCCTCCTCCAAGGCTCATCTGAAAGGTAGCAAGGTAGAAGTGCAAAATATCATTAGTTAGTTTTAAAGGATGAATGCCCTTCCTGATTTGGCCTCAAACAGTAAGAGAAGAAATCATCAACATGTATTGATCATATCTTGACTAACACTGCAGAAATTTGTTTGAAAGCAGTATTCAAATACATTGGATGTAGTGATCACAATAGGGTAGGCATATCTAGGAAAACCAAAATTCCAAAGGCTGGACCAAATACTGTGTATAAGAGGTCATACAATACGTTTTTTTGTGTGAAGAATATTTGTTGGTCCGTGGTGTGTAATGATGAGCAAACAGACGCTGCACTTGACACATTCATGACATTGCTTGTCACAGTTACTAATAAGCATGCACCCATTAAGAAAATGACTGTAAAAACTGTTAAATCCCCGTGGATTGATGAGGAATTGAAAAATGGTATGGTTGAGAGGGATGACGCAAAAAAGATGGCAAATAGGTATGGCTGTACAAACCGATTGGCAAACGTACTGCATGTTGAGAAATCATGTGATGAAACTGAATAAAAAGAAGAAGAAACTACACTATGAAACAAAGATAAATTACATAAAGAATGATAGTAAAAAGCTTTGGAGCACCTTAAATTATATTTTGGGCAAAAAGCAGATGGAGCAGATGGCCCATTCATCACAAAACCCACTGATATTGCCAACTACCTTAATGATTTTTTATTTGGCAAGATTAGCAAATTTAGGCATGACATGCCAGCAACAAACGGTGCCACTACACATTCAAGTATATCTGACCAAATTATGAAAGACAAGCATTGTAATTTTGAATTCTGCAAAGTACGTGTGGAAGAGGTGAAAAAAAGTATTATTGTCGATCAACAATGACAAGCCACTGGGGTCTAACAACTTGGATGGAAAATTACTGAGGATAATAACGGACAATATTGCCACTCCTATTTGGTTGTCCTTCTGGAAGGTTCTCCCATCTCCACAGAGGATCTCTGGAGCTCTGTCAGAGTGACCATCAGGTTCTTGGTCACCTCCCTGACCAAGGTCCTTCTCCCTCAATTGCTAAGTTTGGCCGGGCGGCCAGCTCTAGGAAGAGTATTGTGGTTCCAACCTTCTACAATTTAAGAATGATGGAGGCCACTGTGTTCTTGGGGAGCTTCAATGCTCCAGAAATGTTTTGGTACCCTTCCCCAGATCTGTGCCTCAACACAGTCCTGTCTCTGAGCTCTACGGACAATTCCTTCAACCTCATGGCTTGGTTTTTGCTGTGACATGCACTGTCAACGGTGGGATAGGTGTGTGCCTTCCCAAATCATGTCCAATCAATTGAATTTACCACAGGTGGACTCCAATCAAGTTGTAGACACATCAAGGATGATCAATGGAAGCAGGATGCACCTGAGCTCAATTTCAAGTCACATTACAAAGGGTCTTAATACTTATGTAAATAAGGTATTTTTGTTTTTCATTTTTTATAAATTTGCACAAATTAAAAATAAAAACTGCTTTCACTTTGTCATTATGGGGTATTGTGTGTAGATTGATGAGCATTTTTATTCATTTAACCCATTTTAGAATAAGGCTCTAACATAACAAAATGTGGGAAAAGTAAAGGGATCTGAATTCTTTCCGAATGGGTGTCCACATACAAAAGTATGTGAACACCCCTTCAAATTAGTGGATTCGGCTATTTCATTCACACCCAATGCTGATGTATAAAATTGAGTACACAGCAATGCAATCTCCAAAAACAAACATTGGCAGTAGAATGTCCTTACTGAAGAGCTCAGTGACTTTCAACATGGCAACATCTTCGGATGCCACCTTTCCAACAAGTCAGTTCATCAAATTTCAGCCCTGCTAGAGCTGTCCTGGTCAACTGTACTGTAACTGCTGTTATTGATGTGGAAACTTCTAGGAGCAACAACGGCTCAGCAGTGACGTGGTAGGCCACACAAG
Organism: Salvelinus fontinalis; assembly: GCF_029448725.1. Classification (NCBI taxonomy): domain Eukaryota; kingdom Metazoa; phylum Chordata; class Actinopteri; order Salmoniformes; family Salmonidae; genus Salvelinus; species Salvelinus fontinalis. The sequence continues at coordinate 30,452,129 of NC_074667.1, forward strand.
CTCACAGAACGGGACTGCAAAGTGAGAAAATTTGAAACAAATTGAGACATTTCTTTCAAGGACAGTCTCGCAAAAATAATCATTCTTGCTTTCTAACTACCCGCTATTCAAAGTGCTCGGAACAAATTAAGGGAACCGTTCACAAACATTGGCACATTCTAAGATCCGATGACAGTATCGGTAATGCGTTTTCGGACCATCCCTTAGTCGTATTCTCACGGGTCAGAAATGTCAGTGATCAATTGGTAAACTCTGATTTACCACCCCAAATATCCCTGCACAACGTTTCTTTGCCCCTCTGCGGATGGAAACTACAAGTGTAATGGCTGCGATCAATGCAATGGCACTTACAAATGTAGATCCTTCAAACACCCCTAAACACAGAAATAGATCCAAATCAAAGGTGTTATCACGTGCTCCACTAAGGCAGTTATTTATCTGATATCTTGTCCTTGTGGTAAAAATTAGGTGGGTAAAACAAAGCGCGAACTAAAAGGGTGAGTCTCGGAGCATCGTAGCACCTTTAGGTGCAGGAACTCGACTTACCCAGTTGCGGCCCACTTTTTGGATGCAAACCACTCGATTTCATCCCTATGTTATATCGGCATTGAACATGTCACCCTCCCTAGGAGAGGGGGTAACCTTGATAATTTATAATTTATTGTTAAAACGAGAGGCTGCCTGGATCGTTCATTTAAAGACCCTTGCTCCCTTCGATCTCAACGTAGACTTTGATCTGAAGCCATTCATGTGGATATTGTGATTTTGCTATTCATTGTAAATGTTTGTAGGCCTATGTAGCCAAATTGTATCTATGATTGTATGCTATCATTCATGTTTTTTGTATGTTATTTTTATATCTAAGAATGAGCTAATGACATCAGGCCACACCCGGCCATGACTACAGACACCTGTGTGTGTCCTTCGACGTTATATAAACTAGTGACCCGCAGTGTTTGTCATTTTACCCTGATGAAGACAGCTTGTCTGTCAAAACGTTGGATATTAGGTTATTCAATTATTGAATCTGAGCTCCTAGCGTGCGGCTCTCATTTTCTTTTTTAAGGATTCTACTCCGCTAGCCAGCACCTCGCCTAAACAGGTGTGCGTTTTTTCCGCCTCCAGATTAAACCTTAACGCTACAGCATACAGTACAACAACATTCTAGACGATTCTGTGCTTCCAACTTTGTGGCAACAGTTTTCGGGAAGGCCATTTCCTGTTTCAGCACGACAAAGCAAGGTCCATACAGAAATTGTTTGTCAAGATCGGTGTGGAAGAACTTGACTGGCCTGCACAGAGCCCTAACCTCAACTCAACCTCAACTCCACTTTTCGGATGAATTGGAACGCTGACTGCGAGCCAGGCCTAATCGCCCAACATCAGTGCTCGACCTCACTAATGCTCTTCTTGTCACGATCGTTGAAAAGAGTAGACCAAGGCGCAGGTGAATGAACACCGAACAAACCAACAAAATGAACAAACGAAACATGAAGCTATACAAAATAGTGCTGACAGGCAACTACACATAGTCAAGATTCCACAAACACAAAAGGGAAATGGCTACCTAAATATGATCCCCAATTAGAGACAACGATAAACAGCTGTCTCTGATTGGGAACCATATCAGGCCAACATAGACATACAAAAACCCTAGATGACCCACCCTAGTCACTATCCCGCCCCAACCAACACAGAGAAAAACAGCTTACTATAGTCAGGGCGTGACACTTGTGGCTGAATGGAAGCCAGGCCCTGCAGCAATGTTCCAACATCTATTGGAAAGCCTTTCTGGAAGATTGAAGGCTGTTATAGCAGCAAAGGGGGGATCAACTCCATATTAATGCCCATGATTTTGGAATGAGATGTTCGAGCAGGGGTCCACATACTTTTGGTAATGTAGTGTATATTTTCAACTTAGAGAATCCCTGGGTATTCCATGAGTAGCAATGCCCTTTTCATCAGAAATGCTAGCATGTGGGCTACAATTGTCCATGCCGGATGTGTTTGTTTACGATACAATCTTCAAAAAAAGGTGCTATCTAGAACCGAAAGGGTTCTTCGGCTGTCCCCATAGAAGAACCCTTTGAAGAACCCTTTTTGATTCCAGATAGAACCGTTTGGTTTCCATGTAGAACCCTTTCCACAGAGGGTTCTACATGGAACCCAAATGGGTTCTGCCTAGAATCAAAACGGGTTCTACCTGGAACCAAAAAGGGTTCTTCAAGGGTTCTTCTGTGGGGACTGCCGTAGAACCCTTTTTAGAACCCTTTTATCTAAGAGTGTATGTTCCTCACCAGAAGGCACACAGGGACCTAGATCTGTAATAATCCGCAGATCTGTAATACTCCGCAGAAAATGTTCATTGATTTATCTAAAGGGATATGTCTCTCTGTGCAGATGTTCTTCCCCAGGCTAGGAACCTCGAGAGGAGAAGGAGGGAGGACACTGCTGCCCCATCCTCATCATCTATCTATCCTATCTATCCGCTACCTCTCTCTCAGGACCATCTTTCTCTTTTCCTTTTCCAAACTGCCCCATGACCCAGGCAGCGTTGACTTGACTGTTCCCTCAGTGTGAGAGAGCTTGTCAAAGACACACATCCCAGCCCAGTTATCACAGGCTCCTGTGGAAACACAGCTCTGGGAGACTGCATTCATGTTTTTAATAAATATACATCTCAGGGAATAGTTGTCTGCATGTCATTAATGCATGTTCAAGGAGCTGATTATGTACTACAGCCGAGCACGCCCCCATTCACATCGACGGGGCTGTAGTGGAGTGGTTGGAGATCTTCAAGTTCCTCGGTGTCCACATCACTAAGGATCTATCATCTTCCACACACACCAACACAGTCATGAAGAGGGCATGACAATGCCTCTTTCCCCTCATGAGACTGAAAAGATTTGGCATGGGCCCTCAGGCCTTCAAAAATGTCTACAGCTGCACCATTGAGATCATCTTGACTGGCAGCAACACCTTTTGGTATGGAAACTGCTTGGCATCCGACCCCAATGCGCTACAGACGGTAGTGCGTACGGCCCAGTACATTACTGGGACCGAGCTATCTGCCATCCAAGATGTCCAGGCGGTGTCAGAGGAAGTCCAAAAAAATGGTGAAAGACTCGAGCCACACAAGTCGTAGACTGTCTCTCTGCTACCGCACGACAAGCGGTACTGATGCACAAAGTCTGGAACTAACAAGACAGTAAACAGCTTCTACACCCAAGCCATAAGACTGATAAATAGTTAGTCTGGGTAGCTATTTGATGAACTATTTAACTATTTGCATTGACCCTTTTTACATGAACTTTTTTTGACTCATGACATATGCTGCTGCTACTTTTTATTATCTATCCTGTTGTCTTGTCACTTTATTCCTGGTTATATGTATATATCTACGTCAATTACCTCGTACCCCTGCACATAGACTTGGTACTGATACCCCATGTATATCGCCAAGTTATTGGTATAAATTATGTCTTTATTATTACATGTTTTTACATTTCTGTTATTTCTCTATTTTCTTTCTCTCTGCGTTGTTAGGAAGGGCCCGTAAGTAAGCAGTTCACTGTTAGCCTACAACTGTTGTTTACGAAGCATGTGACAAATCCAATTTTATTCGATTGAATGATTCCGTCTGCTCCTAGGAAAGATGTGACTGTGAAAGTCCATTCGGATTGGTCCCAGTCATTATCACTCATCTTATCTTCTGGGTCATCGGTATCGGTATCATCATCGGTATCGTGTTTGATTATCACTGAATTCATGTTAGCACTTAGCCTACCTTCACTCCATCTCTAGTAGTTACTCACATCCGTCCCTCCTTCGTCCCTTCATTCTGTCCTCCCTTCCGTGGGATCAAAGGTTAGACCGAGAAGTAGGCTATAGCATTCATTGAAATGTCACAATTGTGAAATAGTGTGCAGGAGGCTTTCTTTGTCATTTGATTGAACAGTAGGGTTGGCTTGGAATTCAAACAACTGCCATAATGGAGCAGAGCAGTGGAGTTAATCAAGTCATAACAAGGATGGGACACGTTCCCTGTAGGTTTACTCTTAATGTCTTATTGTTTTTGTCTTTCTTTTGTTTAATTCACTTTGTTGTTTTCTGCCATTGTTTTTGTAAAAAAAAACAACACTTGCTTTCACAATGTAAACATGTCAATAAAGCCCCATTGAATTGGGAGGGATGGAGAGAGAGAGAGTAGAGTGGCAGTTTGGAGGACAGATGGAGAGAGAAAGAGTCAATATGAAGGTGAGATAGCCATCTCTAGAGATGGCATCTTCTATCTCTAATTTGTGTGTGTGTGTTTGGAGTGTGTTTAAAGTGTGTGTGTTTGTGTGTGACCGACTGTGACACTATGGGTCCACCCTGACTCGACGTGCTCCGTCACGGCTGGACTATGTGATACAGCAGACGAAGAACTCGTAGTAAAAAGCCAAACAAAAATGAATGACACACTATCTCCACTATCCCCTACCCACTAAAACCCCACAGCTCACAGGCGGTGTCAGCGATTCCAACACCATTATAATTACTTGTTAGCCCCATGGTCCTAGTTTACTATTCCCATTATGAGAAACACTGCTACAAAACATGCTATATATTGTACTCTAGCAGCCAAACCATGTAGCACATTGCTCTCTAGCACACCCTACGAGAAACAGTGTTACAAACTTACAGTAGCGTCTAGCTAGTTGTACCTTTCTCTTTCTCTCTCACACCTTGGCTTTATAATAAGTGTGTGTGTAGGTCAACTTCTTGGTAATACGTGTGTGTAGGCCTAAAGTGTGACTGTATATACCTGCAGAGGATGAGAGCCTGAGGGTGTGTATTCCCTGTGGGGAAGAGCTGTATACCTGCAGCAGCTGTTGGGCCAAACTCAGTCACGTCAAGACAAACCCCCTGGAGACAGATCAGGACAACCCCCTCACCACTCATACACTCACAGGCCCTTCCCTAACAGTTAAACCTCTCCTCTTTTCCTCTACTCATCTCCTCTACTCTCCTCCTCTTTTCCTCTCCTATTCTCTTCTCTTCTCTCCTCATCTCTTCTACTTTCCTCCTCTTTTCCTCTCCTGTCCTCTCCTCCTCTTCAGTCCTCTCCTCCTATTCCTCTCCTGTCCTATTCTACACTCCACCTCTCTTCCTTAACGACTTTAACAATTAATGAGTCCAACTGTGAATCTTCCTAGGTTTATTTTTTTAACGACTATTATTATTATGATCTAATTTACTGAGAAATGTTTTGCTCTTGGACAAAATAAAAGCCAATTACGTAGCGCCATGTACACTGTTTGAGGGGAACTTGTCTGTGGATGCTAATCTCTTCAGGGAGCATTAGCATTTAGTCAGCTAGGTCTGTAGTCTGTCTCCTCCCCAAATGCTGCTCTCCCCTGTGAGTGTTTTTGCCATTCTCAGTAATGAAGGGCATAGAGAGAACTTTAATGATGCTAATGCCACCTCCACATTAGCATTTGGCTGTGGTCTGGGAATGTTAGTCTTTGTGTCAGCCTTTAGTGACTGGGTTGTATGCCCACTGTCCCCCTGACTCCTGTACAGTAGGCCTCTGGGCTCTATGATTGGTTTTCTGGCCTGGTGTTCCAAATCCTTTCCCTTTGAAACTGCATCAAGCTGACACACTGTGGCACCTTTGACATGTCACACAGGGGTTGATTGGAAATGTCACAAATAGTGGTGTGTGGGGGGATAACCATACCCATGCTTGTGTTCTAAATAGTAGGCCGTTCGAGTATGAGAAAAAAATATGTTTAATAGTATGTGACGTTTCAAAAATTGAGTATGCTTTAAATGCCATGATGTTTTATTAATTTTGGCTTTTCATCTAGTAGAATTCGCGGCACACTTTTCAGGAATTTCTCATCCAGAATGAATTAGAAGAGGGGGGCTGCGAGTTTAGATAGCTAGATCTCATCAAGTCTACAACACAACTTGGAAGATGGCGAATAGCGAAGCTTCTGCGGTGGCGTTCATATGTAAGTGCGTTTTTGTAATCCTTAAAATGATCACAACTATTCCATTGTAACATTACATCTTTGAAAACATATCTGCAGCCTGCTGCCTGCCATGCCTTTAGCTAGCTACGTGCTTTATGAGGACTATAAGTTAGAACTGTTAGAACATTAGCATTAGCTACAGGGCTACTTGCTTGCTGTTGAGTGAAAACTTCATAATAATCTAGTTACCTAGCTAGCTACTTGTGGTAAAGTCCAGGGCTTGTGTTTATACTGTTACAGGGTCTGATGACAAAACCAGGCATTTCATTCAGTGGCGAACACGGCAAGAGAAATGCCGGAAAAAATGGTTTTGAGTAAATCATATGGCAATAGTTAGATATATGCACTGCCACTAGCTGTAGCTAACGTTAGTAACGTAACCTGTTATGGTGAAAGTAATGGTAAGCTGCTCTCCTTACTGTTTCACATTGGCACGCCAATTTGATAAAGTATGTGTCAGTGTAGCTATCTTCAGAAAGTTCACTCAACTCTACCTTGCTCATGTTTTGGTTAATGTTGTTCTTCATCTTATGTATTTTCAGGATCTACATAAAGGAGTGTGAGCTGGAGGTGCAGCTGTCACCTGCATGGATGAAAATGAAGTTGGAGAACCATAAGCAAAAAAACGATGTATTTTACTGTATGTTATCTTGACATTTATTGACTTTTGTCGAAGAGCAACAACACTTTCCTATCCATTTCCTATGCTTCGCCGGCACATTCATGTAAGTCTGAAGATATACATGTTAGAAAGGTGCCAGTATTCCAGAGAAATGTAATTGGCATAATACATTTTACAGGGCTTTGCATGTAGTATGTTTGATGCTGAAAGCTACTGGCTGCCATTCCACCACTTCATCACCCCACTGGTCATCATCTAATGTCAATATGCCTTGTCTACTGCTGTTTCGGTTAGTTATTATTGTTTTATTTCACTGTAGACCCCCTGTTCTGCTCAACATGCCTTAGATAGCTCTTTTGTCCCACCCGCCATACATGCGGAGATCTCACCTGGCTTAACTTGTGCCCCCAGAGACACAACCTCTTTCATCGTCACTCAATGCCCAGGTTTATCTCCACCTTCACATCCTACCATACCCTTGACTGTACATTATGCCCTGAATCTATTCCACCACACCCGAAAATCTGCCCCTTTTGTTCTTTGTTCCCAACGCACAAGACGACCAGTTCTTATACCTTTAGCCGTACCCTTATCCTACTCCTCCTCTGTTCCTCTGGTGATGTAGAGGTGAACCCAGGCCCTGTAGCCCCCAGTTCTACACCTATTCCCCAGGCGCTCTCATTTGTTGACTTCTGTAACCATAAAAGCCTTGGTTTCATGCATGTTAACATTCGAAGCCTCCTCCCTAAGTTTGTTTTATTCACTGCTTTAGCACACTCTGCCAACCCTGATGTAATAGCCTTGTCTGAATCCTGGCTTAGGAAGGCCACCAAAAATTCTGAAATCTCCATCCCCAACTACAACGTTTTCCATCAAGATAGAACTGCCAAATGGGGCGGAGTTGCAATCTACTGCAGAGATAGCCTGCAGAGCTCTGTTTTACAATCCAGGTCTGTGCCCAAACAGTTCGAGCTTCACTTTTAAAAATACACCTTTCCAGAAATAAGTCTCTTGCTGTTGCCACTTGTTATAGACCCCCCCCAGCCCCCAGTTGGGCCCTGGACACTATATATGAATTGATTGCCCCCATCTATCTTCAGAGTTCGTACTGTTAGGTGACCTAAACTAGGATAAGTTTAACACCCCGACTGTCCTACAATCTAAACTAGATGCCCTCAATCCCATACAAATTATCAAGGAAGGTACCAGGTACAACCCTAAATCTGTAAACATGGGCTCCCTCATAGATATCATCCTGATCAACTTGCCCTCCAAATACACTTATGCTGTCTACAACCAGGATCTCAGCGATCACTGCCTAATTGCCTACGTCCGTAATGTGTCCACGATCAAACGACCACCCATCATCACTGTCAAACTCTCCCTAAAATACTTCAGAGAGCAGTCCTTTCTAATTGACCCGGCCCGGGTATCCTGGAAGGATATTGACCTCATTCCGTCAGTAGAGGATGGCTGGTTGTTCTTTAAACGTGCTTTCCTCACCATCTTAAATAAGCATGCCCATTCCAAAAATGTAGAACTAAGAACAGATTTAGCCTTTGGTTCACTCCTGACGTGACTGCCCTTGACCAGCACAAAAACATAATGTGGCGTACTGCGTTAGCATCGAATAGCCCCCGCGATATGCAACTTTTCAGAGAAGTCAGGAACCAATATACACAGTCAGTTAGGAAAACAAAGCTTTTTCAAACAGAAATTTGCATCCTGTAGCATTAATTCCAAAAAAATGTGGGACACTAAAGTCCATGGAGAATAAGAGCACCTCCTCCCAGCTGCCCACTGCTCTGAGACTAGGAAACACTGTCATTAACAATAAATCTACGATAGTCGAGAATTTCAATAAGCATTTTTCTACGTCCGGCCATGCTTTCCACCTGGCTACCCCTACCCCGGCCAACAGCTCTGCACTCCTCACAGCCCTCCACCCCTCCACCTCTATGCAGACGACACCATTCTGTATACATCTGGCCCTTCTTTGGACACTGTGTTAACAAACCTCCAAAGGAGGTTCAATGCCATACAACACTCCCTCCGTGGCCTCCAACTGCTCTTAAATGCCAGTAAAACTAAATGCATACTCTTCAACCGATCGCTGCCCGCACCCGCCCACCCGACTAGCATCACTACTCTGGATGGTTCTGACTTAGATCATGTGGACAACTACAAATACCTAGGTGTCTGGTTAGACTGTAAACTCTCCTTCCAGACTCACATTAAGCGTCTCCAATACAAAATTAAATCTAGAATCGGCTTCCTATTTCGCAACAAAGCCTCCTTCACCCATGCTGCCAAACATACCCTCGTAGAACTGACTATCCAACCGATCCCTGACTTTGGCGATGTCATTTACAAAATAGCCTCCAACACTCTACTCAGCAAACTGGATGTAGTCTATCACAGTGCCGTCTGTTTTGTCACCATAGCCCCATATACTACCCACCACTGCGGTATGCTGTATGCTCTTGTTGGCTGGCCCTCGCTACATATTTGTCGCCAAACCCACTGAATCCAGGTCATCTATAAGTCTTTGCTAGGTGGAGCTTTATCTATGAGGGAGCGCATGCCTTATCTCAGCTCACTGGTCACCATTGCAACACCCAACCGTAGCACGAGCTCCAGCAGGTATATTTCACTGGTCATCCCCAAAGCCAACACCTCCTTTGGCCGCCTTTCCTTCCAGTTCTCTGCTGCCAATGACTGGAACGAACTGCAAAAGTCACTGAAGCTGGAGACTTATACCTCCCTCACTAACCATAAGCCTCAGCTGTCAGAGCAGCTTACCGATCACTGCACCTGTACACAGCCCATCTGTAAATAGCCCACCCAACTACCTCATCCCCATATTGTAATTATCTCTACAGTACTTGCACATCACCATCTGCACATCTGTCACTCCAGTGTTAATGCTAAATTGTAATTATTTCGCCACTATGGCCTATTTATTGCCTTACCTCTCTAATTTTACTACATTTGCACACACTGTATATAGATTGTTCTATTGTGTTATTGACTGTACGTTTGTTTATCCCATGTATAACTCTGTGTTGTTGTTTTTGTCGCACCGCTTTGCTTTATCATGGCCAGGTGGCCTACCTGGTTAAATAAAGTTGAAATAAATAAAAAATCTCCTCCTCTCCTTTCCAGAAGGGTCCAGATGTGGAGGCAGGAGAAGGTGACTGCCAGGGACGCACGCCTTATGGCCATTTTAGAGGCCATGATTAAGAAGTAGTTTTATGTATTTTGTATGTATTTTATTTATAGCTATTAATTCCTTCATGTTCTACTGTTTTTGGTGAAGCCCATGTTTTAAACCCTTTCTGTTTTTTTCATTGAAAGTGTTTCTTGTTTTTAATAAAAACATTTAAATGAATGATACTGTTACATCAATTGTTGGAGTGTTTTATTTTCAACATTTCAACATTCAAATATACACTCGCACATCTGAGCTATCTTGTTGCAGGTGCATGGTAACAATTAGAAAAGTTAAAAGAAACCCGCACACTGCTCTTGCAAGTATACGTTTTTATTAAAGATTATTTATCGGCCACTTGGCCATTGTCAGAGCTTTTTGCTCTACTAAACTAAATGAACCATCTTTGGTATATTAATAATTGATTACATTTCTATAGAACCTTCATTACAATCTCAAAGAGCATTAAAATCAAAAAACAACCGAGCAATACATCATGAGTAGCCTAGATATTGTTGGCTAGTTCAACCAATAGAGGCCAAGTCTTTGAGTGCATGCATCCTCCAAAGATGGAGAGGGGTAGTTCATGGCATGATCAGAGGAAGGTGGTCAGGGAGATGGTTGATGGAGTCTGGTGACTATCTTGTAGAGGGCTACTCTGGGAACCAGCCTGAGGTATCTAGCCACTGGATTGCTCACAATGTATAGCACCGACTTCAGTAATGCCTCAGCAGCTTTGGGCACCAGAAAACTCACCACACAGTGTAGTAACAGTTAGCCAGTCATCCTCATTACGAGCCATCTGCCTCTGCACTGCATTCCTCTACTGCATTTCCCATTACTCTCAAGCTTCAGGTGACTCTTCAATGGATACATGCGTAGGCCTACAGTACAATTAAGTTTACTCCGAATAGGTTTTTCCAAATGCTTGCTAACGTTAGTCCAAAAACAACAACGCGAAAGGTCACTGGATGGGGCTACAGACAATCTTTTCCAGTTCATATGAAGCCGTGACTGATGGTGTGTTCACGACAACAGGGAACTCTGAAGAAAACATGCTCCACTGAAAGAAATCTCTTTGAACAGTAATTCAACTCGGAATTACAAGTCAGAAACGTGGGCGTAACAGGTGTCCTTCCTAACTCAGTTGCCAGAGAGGAAGGAAACTGCTCAGGGATTTCCACATGAGGCCAATGGTGCCTTTAAAACCGTTAGTGTTTAATAGCTGTCATAGGAGAAAACATTGTAGTTACTCCACAATATTAACCTAATTGATAAAGGGAAAAGAAAGAAGCCTGTACAGAATAAAAATTATGTTTGGGGCAAATCCAATACAACATATTACTGAGTACCACTCCATATTTTCAAGCATAGTAGTGGCTGCATCATGTTATAGGTATGATTGTAATCGTTAAGGACTGGGGAGTTTTTCAGGATAAAAAGGACCTGAATGGAGCTAAGCACAGGCAAAATCCTAGAGGAAAACCGGGTTCAGTCTGCTTTCCACCAGACACTGGGAGATGAATTCACTGTTCAGCAGGACAATAACCAAAAACAAAAGGCCAAATCTACACTGGAAATGCTTACCAAGACCGTGAATGTTCCTGAGTGGCCGGGTTACAGTTTTTACTTAAATCTACTTAAAATATATTATAGACTTGAAAATGGTTGTCTAGCAACAATCAGCAACGAGTTTGACAAAGCTTGGAGAGTTTTTAAAATATTAATGGGCAAATATTGCACAACCCAGGTGTGGAAAACTCTTAGAAACGTACCTGGAAAGACTCACAGCTGCAATCACTGCTGAAGGTGCTTCTACAAAGTATTGACTCAGGGGTGGGAATTAGATATTTCTGTATTTCATGTTCAATACATTTGCAAACATTTCTAAAAACATGTTTTGACTTTGGCATTATGAGATATTGTGCATGTGTGTGTAGATAGATGAGAAAAAAATATATATTTAATAAATGTTGACTTCAGGCTGTAACACAACAAAATTTGCAATATGTGAAGGGGTATGAATACTTTCTGAAGGCACTGTAGCTTGTCTAAATAGCTGCATGTAACTCCCCTACAATAGCTTACTGTTACAACAGATAAATAACTATGTTTGTTTGAACTGTTTGGTATACAAGTGGCAGCGGAGTCATGGAGAGACTGAGCACTATGCAAAACCGTATGCATAGAAATCTCTATATTTTTTGCAACATTTAGTTTGATTCTGGAACCACAGCCACTACATTTTGGAAATCATGTCATGTGGACCTCTTTGTGTGTCTTGCTGTTTGTTTGTCAGTCAAATACTTTTTTATTGCCATGGGCTAAATAAGGGTCACAGGGTGTTTCTCGTTAGTCTCAAACAAATCTACTTTGAAAGAAAAGTATACACCTCAGACACATGGTTATGGGCTTACAAAAAGAAAGACACCTATAACATGTCAGATACAGTTCAAATGTATTACATTTTGAGTTTGCCTCCAAATATTACACATATACATCACAGACTGAAATATAAGAACTGTTTGACATAAACACAGGATTTTCTGAGTTTTAAAATATATTTATGTTCATTAAATATTGAAATTATAAAAAATATGAATAACATTCCACCCATGAGGCCACTAGGACATTTGACTGCAGGAAAGAGCTACACCAGAAGATCAGTTTGACCAGCACACCTTGACAAATTGTTGTTTTCCCCTACCGCCATAACAGGTGTATTTTACTGCGATATTAGGCTGTGTATTTAGTGTCTGCGCTATTATTATTTTTTAGACACTGACTTATTAAACGGCAGTACCTTTGCCTCAGGCAAAATGGCTGCCCGCTATTAGATGATTATCAAGAATAATTCATAATAACAGCACATTAAAATTCATTAGGAATTAAACATTTTCGAAGACAAACAATTATAGGGAATGATAATGACCTCAGTCAGTGCTTTAAAACTCTGTCCTAATTAGGCTTAGCTGTTTTCGTGTCAATTATTTCATTATTTCACATTTGTTGGATTATTTTATGCTGGGGATGGAAAGGATTACTGCATGGATCGAAGCAAATATACCATGCCAATGTATGGTTATTGAACGTGCGTATACAGTAAAAACGTCAGCAATCTGCCTTCTCCGTGCGTGAGCTTGCGTGTGCAAAATAATGAAACGGCATGCATTCAAAGTGAGCAGGAAGAAGTGTTGTGGTCTCTGTCAGGCGGAACTCTCCTCCTCTTCTCTTCTAGAGGAAAGGAGAGGTATGAATATAGAAGATTGGAGAGGGAGACTAAAAAAGGCTAAAGGGCTTTCAGCTTTCCTGGTTAATGCCAGACAGGTTACTCATACATTAAAGAATGAGCAGATGGATCAAAGCCATAGTGTGTGGGTGTAAGGGGGAGGAGGCTGGGAGGAAGGGGTTAGGGGGAGAAAGGGGTGAGGGAGAGGAAGAAGAAGGGGTGAAGGGTAGGGTTGTGGCGGTCTTGGAATTTGAGATTAAGGTAATTGGCAGGCCAATGTAGGTAAAAAAGGGAATGTCACAATTCTGTTTGTACACTTGTTTACATGGATATGCTTCTTAATCAAACCTATTTGAAACAGCCATTACACTTTGTTATTATCATGGCGTTCATTATTATTATTCAGGTTATTACTTATAAATATGAATCAACAAATTAAGAGAGTCAAAATTAAGATATAGCCCTACATTGTCCTTGTTTGTTGGCTTTTCTGCATATAATATTTTTCGACGCACAAATTCATAATTCGACGCACAAACCATTCAAACGAAGTCAGATGGGTTTCTCCCGCTTTCCTGAAATATTCGCGTAATGTCACAAACCCTACTGCTGCGGTCATTCGATGGCATTGGCATTAGCATATGTTCTTCAAAGAGAGGACACTGTAATGAGATAAATAATGTAGCCAAAGCTACTGAAAATAGCCATTTTACAAGATTAGATTATGCCAGGAGCGTTTGATTCTTATTAAAGAGATTGAGTTATGTTGGCCAGGACTGGGTCTGATCAGTGTTGATTAGTCTATAAATTAAGAAAAGATTCCTTATCAAATTATACAATGAGAGGTTGGATGGCACATTGTCCATTTGACATAACATTAGTGCACTATATGCCTCAGAGCCAGAACAACCTTGTCAACTGCTGTTGAATAATTAGTGAATAGTCAAACACATCAACCTTTTTTAACCTGTTGGGGATGGGGGCGCTGTTTAGACTATTTATGCTAATTTGGTAATTTTTGAAACGGCTTCCCACAAAATCCTTGATCGTACAATATGCATATTATTATTATTATTGGATAGAAAACAGTCTATAGTTTCTATAGGAGTTGAAATTTTGTCTCTAAGTGGAACAGAGCCCATTCTACAGCAATTTCCCTGACATGGATTCAGATTTCAGAAATGTTGGCCACTGTTCTGAAGTCAGTTAAAAGGGCACTGATTTTGCTATGACTATACGGACACTTCTTACGTCTTCCCCTGGATGCCTTTACGTGATGACGATTCCAATGGGGTCGATTGCGCGTTCACAGGCCCTACAAATGAAAAAACCCTGAAGCTAGTCATTCTTTTGGAGCTGCGTCATGAGCCTAGAGGACACCGGCGCGCACCTGTTCCAAGCGTTAGTTTAGCCTGTTATATTTCTCCGGTCATCTTTTCACTCGTTATAGGAGTTAAAAACATCATAAGGTAGTTAATTTAAAGCGTTTTATAGCAATTTATATCCGTTTAGTGCGATTTTGGGACATTTCTTTTTGAAACGATGTGAATAGTTGGGCACGCTTTTCAGTTCATCCCGAACGCAGTTGGCATTTCGACATGGCAAGAGGACAGCTTTCCACCAAAAGACGATTTCTCCCAAGAAAGGATCCTTTGCCCAAGATACTGATGGAAGAACAGCTCAAGGTAGGACATTTTTATTATGATAAATCGTGTTTCTGTCGAAACATTTTAGTGGCTTAGGACGCCATGTTTTATGACGTAGCTTCGCTAGGTGCAAACTGTATTGAAAAGTAAGGATAAATTAAAAAATGTTATTCCGCAATTGTATTAAGAATTAAATTGTCTATCAATCCCTGTCCACCCTATATTTTTTAGTCACGTTTATGAGTATTTATGTATAAGAGTAGATCACTGTCTAAGTGGCGCAAGGACATATTATGACCAGCTGAGTTACATTTCACATTGTCTAACCATGATTTTGGTGGCTAAATATAAACGTTTTCGATCAAACTCTATATGCATTGTGTAATATGATGTTACAGGAGTGTCATCTGAAGAATTCTGAGAAGGTTAGTGAAAAAATTAATATCTTTTGGCGATGTTGACTTTTATCGCTCACTTTGGCTAGAATCAATGCTCGGCTGCTATGTGGTATGTGCTATGCTAATATAACGATTTATTGTGTTTTCGCTGTAAGACACTTAGAAAATCTGAAATATTGTCTGTATTCACAGGATCTGTGTCTTTCGATTCGTGTATGCTGTGTATTTTTACGAAATGTTTGATGATTAGTAAGTAGGTAAACACGTTGCTCTAAGTAGTTTTTCTATTCCATTTGTGACGGTGGGTGCAATTGTAACCTATGCCATCTACCTGAAATATGCACTTTTTTCTAACAAAACCTATCCCATACCATAAATATGTTATCAGACTGTCATCTAATGAGTTTTTTTGTTGGTTAGGGGCTATAAATATCTTAGTTTAGCCGAATTGGTGATGGCTACTGGTGTTGGTGGACAAATAAAAGATGGTGGATTATGCTAATGTATTTTTAGGTAATAGATGTACATCTTTACATATTGTGTCTTCCCTGTAAAACATTTTAAAAATCGGACATGTTGACTGGATTCACAAGATCTGTGTCTTTCATTAGCTGTATTGGACTTTAATGTGTGAAAGTTAAATATTCAAAAAAAATATATTATTTGAATTTCGCGGCACTGGTTTTTCAGTGGGGGGGGGGGGGGGGGGGGTGCCGCTAGCGGCACGCTGATCCTAGACAGGTTAAAAGAAGAACGGTTCATTTATTTACTCTATCAAATAGTTTCATATTGCCAGTCTCACTTACACCAGCTTGATCAATCCTGAATAGGTACATCACCTAAAAGCATATGAACTTACAACAGTGTTGGAGAGTGGTGAACAACATGTAGTTCAACTACTCATTTAAGTACATTTTCTCACATATGTTTTTTTCCTCCTCCCTCTCTTACCACAGGAGCGGAAGTTGTGTACCCACCCATTCCTACAGAGAGGATCTGATCCCCTGTAACGATTCTCGTCTGGTGAAGGAGAAGAGGACCAAAATGCAGCATGGTAAGTGTTCGTCATAATTTCATTGAAAACTGAACACTACACAAAATAACAATGAGGAGAAAACAAAACAGTTCTGCAAGGTGAACAGACACTACACAGAAAATAAACACCCACAACCAAAATGGGGAAAACAGGCTACCTAAGTATGATTCTCAATCAGAGACAACGATCGACAGCTGCCTCTGATTGAGAACCATACCAGGCCAAACACAGAAATATAACAACATAGAAAAAAGAACATAGACTAACCACCCCAACTCACGCCCTGACCAACCTAACACAAAGACATAAAAAAGGAACTAAGGTCAGAACGTGACATCCCCTATGAGTCCTCTGGCTCGCCAGGGAGATTACTAAGTATCTGAAGTCTGCCAGGACCCGGACAGAAGGCTGCTGGGAGACGGTGATTTCGAGGAGGACGGGAGGGCCGACATCACAGGTACACTACAGTAGGCCCTAGACACACACGCTCTCCACTGGGCTATACCTAGTACTGTAGAAGTGAACAACATTATTTCCTCCATGGGCATCTCACCACTTTATGTTTGAGGACATTAACATGCCAATAAGCAGGAGAAGTAGGCATATAATGATCTGTTGTTAACTGCTTGAATCACTAATATATGTAATAATGGATATGACTATCCACATCGGCAGGTGTAAGAAGACAGATAGCTAGGTCAGTGGCATAGAGATGGACTCTGCACATTATGTGTATGTAATAGTGATCCATTCTGACAGTTAGTGTCAGTTTTACTGTTATTGGTTCTGACTCCTCTTTGGCACTGCCACAGAATAACAGGTCACTCAATCGTATTACCCGGCTTTGCCTTCAGCCTGCTGACAACCTGGCACTCACTCAACTGGCTAATCATGTTAAAACAGGAATAAGTTAGGCATATAACATAAAGAAATAGGTTATGCCTATAACAGAAAGAAATAAGTTAGGCCTATAACACAAAGGAATAAGTTATGCCTATAACAGAAAATAATACGTTAGACCTATAACAGAAAGTACAATAGTTTATTTGAAAGAACATTTACAACAGCTTCAGATGATTCAACAATAATGCACAAAATGTACACTGTGTATGTTCTGTGTATAATTATCAAATCATTTGAGTTTCCAGCTGTTACCAATGGGATTTGTACCTTGTTGATTGTTGGCTGTCGCTTTGTGTTTATGAGCTGAAACCCAACTATGTGCCATGGTGTGTCTGTTTTTATGAGCTAGGGTGTGATCCTGTCCTGCGAGTGACATATTAACACAGACACACCGTATCCTGTGAGTGACACCCTGTCAGGTGCTAATGAAAGGCTAAGGCCCACAGGACACTGCTGTCACCCACCAAGGGGCTGGCCACAGCCACCACTACCACCATACGGTCTGCTGCTACTCAGTGCTCACCCATACTAGACTGGACTGGAGCTGTAGCAGAGTCATCTGACCTCCACTAGCATTGTTGCATGGCACCTAATGTTTAATCAACACAGTAAGAATCAGAGGTGAAGTTTAGGAATACTAACAATGTCTGGATCCCAAATGGCACCCTATTGCCTTTTATAGGGTACTACTTTTGACCAGAGTCATATGGGAAATACAGTGTATAGGGACCATTTGGGACACAGACAGTGTAACTGCTTGAGATATTTAGGAATGATTGGCTATATTGGCAGTTTATCTTCTTATGGCTGGGGGCGCTATTTTCACATTCGGATGAAAAGCGTGCCCAGAGTAAACTGCCTGCTACTCAGGCCCAGAGATATGCATATTATTAGTAGATTTGGATAGAAAACACTCTGACGTTTCTAAAACTGTTTGAATGATGTCTGTGAGTACAACATAACTCATATGGCCTGAGAAAAAATTCAACCAGGAAGTGGGAAATCTGAGGTTTGTAGGTTTTCAAGTCTTTGCCTATCCAAGATACAGTGTAAATTTGGTCTGATTGCACTTCCTAAGGCTTCCATTAGATGTCAACAGTCTTTAGAACCTTGTTTCAGGCTTCTACTGTGAAGGGGGAGCGATTAAGAGCTGTTTGACTGAGGGGTCTGGCAGAATGCCATGAGCTAAGTCTCGCGTGCGGCCGTGAGAGCGAGCTCTGTTCCTTTTCATTTCTAAAGACAAAGGAATTGTCCGGTTGAAACATTATTGAAGATGTATGATAAAAACATCCTAAAGATTGATTCTATACATCGTTTGACATGTTTCTACAAATTGTAATATAACCTTTTTGACTTTCGTCTGGACTTAGTGCTCACGCGTTGTGCATTTGGATTACTGGACTAAACGCGCAAACAAAAAGGAGGTATTTGAACATAAATGATGGACTTTATCAAAAAAAATGAACATTTATTGTGGAACTGGGATTCCTGGGAGTGCATTCCGATGAAGATCATCAAAGGTAAGTGAATATTTATAATGTTATTTCTGACTTTTGTTAACTACACAACATGGCGGGTATCTGTATGGTGGCTGAGCGCTGTACTCAGATTATCGCATGGTGTGCTTTTGCCATAAAGCTTTTTTGAAATCTGGTTGCATTAAAGTCCAAATCAAATAATTTTGGCAGACACTTATGCAGGTAGAGTTGATGCAGAATATAGGCTAAGGAGTGATTGAAAGAAAGTGAATATTGGGCAGACTAGAACTGAGACTGGAAGACAAGGGGGCCGAAAGACAGAATTACTGTTTTAGAGAGAAGGAGAGTAAGAAATGCAGATAAGACTGATATTGAGACGGTGCTTAAGATTAGTCTCCACCAAAACATCCGCAAACAGTGCCTTCCGAAAGTATTCAGACACCCTTTTCTACATTTTGTTACGTTACAGATTTATCCAAAAATGTATTAAATAAAACATTTTCCTCAGCAATCTACACACATTACCCCATAATATCTTAGGTTTCACCGAGTCGTGGCTGAACGACGACATGAATAACATACAGCTGGCGGGTTATACACTGTATACACTGCAGGATAAAACAGTATCCTCTGGTAAGACAAGGGGTGTCGGTCGATGTATATTTGTAAACAACAGCTGGTGCATGATATCTAAGAAAGTCTCAAGGTTTTGCTCACCTGAGGTAAAGTATCTCATGATAAGCTGTAGACCACACAATCTACATAGAGAGTTTTCATCTATATTCTTCGTAGCTGTCAATTTACCACCACAAAACAATGCTGGCACTAAGACCACACTCAAAGAGCCGTATATGGCCACAAGCAAATAAGAAAATGCTCATCCAGAGGCGGTGCTCCTAGTGGCCGAGGACTTTAATGCAGAGAAACTTGAATCCGTTTTACCTCATTTCTATCAGCATGTTAAATGTGCAACCAGAGGGAAACCATCTCTAGACCACCTTTACTCCACACACAGAGGTGGGTACAAAGCTTTACCTCACCCTCCATTTGGCAAATCTGACCATAATTCTATCCTCCTGATTCCTGCTTACAAGCAACATTTAAAGTAAGAAGCACCAGTGACTCGGTCAAGTGGTCAGATGAAGCAGATGGTAAGCTACAGGACTGTTTTGCTAGCACAGACTGGAATATGTTCTGGGATTCTTCCATTGGCATCAGTCACTGTCTTCATCAAAAAGTGCATTGATGACGTCGTCCCCACAGTTATTGTACGTACATACCCAGACCAGAAGCTATGGATTACAGGCAACATCCACACTCAGCTAAAGGGTAGAGCTGACGCTTTCAAGGAGTGGGACTCTAACCCAAAGCTTAAAATAAATCTGGCTATGCCCTCCGATGAACCATCAAACATGCAAAGCCACAATACAGGACTAAGATCGAATCGTACAACACCGGCTCCGACGCTCGTCGGATGTGGCAGGGCTTGCAAACTATTACAGACTACAAAGGGAAGCACAGCCGAGAGCTGCCCAGTGACACAAGCCTACCAGACAAGCTAAATAACTTCTAAGCTCGCTTCGAGGCAAGTAACACTGAAACATGCAGGAGAGCTGTTCCGGACGACTATGTAATCACGCTCTCCTTAGCCAATGTGAGTAAGACCTTTAAACAGATCAACATTCACAAGGCCGCAGGGCCAGACGGATTACCAGGACGTGTATTCTGAGCATGCGCTGACCAACTGGCAAGTGACTTCACTGACATGTTCAACCTCTCCCTGTCTGAGTCAGTAATACCAACATGTTTCAAGCAGACCACCATAGTCCCTGTGCCCAAGAACACTAAGGTAACCTAAATGACTACCGACCTGCAGCACTCACGTCTGTAACCATGAAGTGCTTTGATAGGCTGGTCATGGCTCACATCAACACCATAATCCCAGAAACCCTAGACCCACTCCAATTAGTATACCACCAGATCCACAGATGATGCAATCTGTATTGCACTCCACACAGCCCTTTCACACCTGGACAAAAGAAACACCTATGTGTTCATTGACTATAGCTCAGCGTTCAACACCATAGTGCCCTTAAAGCCCATCACTAAGCTAAGGACCCTGGGACTAAACATCTCCCTCTGCAACTGGATCCTGGACTTCCTGACAGGCCGCCCCCAGGTGGTAAGGTAGGTAACAACATATCTACCATGTTGATCCTCAACACGGGGGCCCCTCAAGGGTGTGTGCTCAGTCCCCTCCTGTACTCCCTGTTCACTCATGACTGCACGGCCAGGCACGACTCTAACACCATCATTAAGTTTGCAGATGACACAACAGCGGTAGGCCTGATCAATGACAATGACGAGACAGCCTATATGGAGGAGGTCAGAGACCTGACCATGTGGTGCAAGGACAACAACCTCGCCCTCAACGTGATCAAGACAAAGGAGATGTTAGTGGACTACAGGAAAAGGTGGACCGAGCATGCCCCCATTCTCATCGACGAGGCTGTAGTGGAGAAGGTTGATAGCTTCAAGTTCCTTTGCGTCCACATCACCAACAAACTAACATGGTCCAAGTACACCAAGACAGTCGTGAAGAGGGAATGGTCCCGTGTGGCTCAGTTGGTAGAGCATGGCGCTTGCAACGCCAGGGTTGTGGGTTCAATTCCCACGGGGGGACCAGGGTTCAATTCCCACGGTGGGACCAGGATGAATATGTATGAACTTTCCAATTTGTAAGTCGCTCTGGATAAGAGCGTCTGCTAAATGACTTAAATGTAATGTAAATGAATGACAAAATCTATATTCCCGCTCAGGAGACTGAAAAGATTTGTCATGGGACCTCAGATCCTCAAAAGGTTCTACAGCTGCATCCTGACGGATTGCATCACTGCCTGGTATGACACCTGCTCGGCCGCCGACCTCAAGGCACTACAGAGGGTGGTGTCCAGTACATCACTGGGGCCAAGGTTCCTGCCATCCAGAACCTCTATACCAGGCATTGTCAGAGGAATGCTCTAAAAATTGTCAAAGACTCCAGCTACCCTAGTCATACACTGTTCTCTCTGCTACCGCAAGTCAAGGAGTACCGAAGTCTAGGTCCAAGAGGCTTCTAAACAGCTTCTACCCCCAAGCCATAAGACTCCTGAACATCTAATCAAATGGCTACCCAGATAATTTGTATTGCCCCCGCCCCTTTTTTACGTTGCTGTTACTCTCTGTTATTAACTATGCATAGTCACTTAGTCACTAGTCACAATAACTCCACCTATATGTACATGTTACCTCAATTACCTTGACTAACCTGTGCCCCTGCCAATTGACTCTATACCGGTACCCCCTGTATATAGACTCGCTATTTTTATTTTACTGCTGTACTTGAATTATTTGTTACTTTTATTATTAAATTTGTTTTGTTTTTCTTAAAACTGTATTGTTGGTTAAGGGCATGTAAGTAAGCATTTCACTCTAAGGTCTACACCTATTGTATTCGGCGCATGTGACAAATACAATTTGATTTGATGACAAAACAGAAACAGGTTTTTTATCTGCAAATTACTTAAAATATAAAACAGAAATACCTTATTTACATAAGTATTCAGTCCCTTTGCTATGAAAATCGAAAATTGAGCTCTGGTGGATCCTGTTTCCATTGATCATCCTTGAGATGTTTCTACAATTTGATTGGAGTCCACCTGTGGTAAATTCAATTGATTGGACAGGATTTGGAAAGGCACACACCTGTCTATATAAGGTCCCTCAGTTGACAGTGCATGTCCGAGAAAAAACCAAGCCATGAGGTCAAAGGAATTGCCCGTAGAGCTCTGAGACAGGATTGTGTCGAGGCACAGACCTGGGGAAGGGTACCAAAAAATGTCTGGAGCATTGAAGGTCCCCAAGAACACAGTGGCCTCCATTATTCTTAAATTTTTATTTTTTTATTTTATTTTAACGTTACTTTACCAGGTAAGTTGACTGAGAACACGTTCTCATTTGCAGCAACGACCTGGTGAATGGAAGAAGTTTGGAACCACCAAGACTCTTCCTAGAGCTGGCCGCCTGGCCTTGGTCAGGGAGGTGACAAATAGCCCGATGGTCACTTTGACAGAGCTCTGGAGTTCCTCTGTGGAGATAGGAGAACCTTCCAAAAGGACAACCATCTCTTCAGCACTCCACCAATCAGGCCTTTATGGTACAGTGGCCCGACGGAAGCCACTCTTCAGTAAAAGGCACATGACAGCCCTCTTGGAGTTTGCCAAAAGGCACCTAAAAGCTCTCAGACCATGAGAAACAAGATTCTCTGTTCTGATGAAACCAAAATTGAACTCTTGATGAAAACGTTCTCCAGAGCGCTGATGACCTCAGACTGGGGCAAAGGTTCACCATCCAACAGGACAACGATCCTAAGCAGACAGCCAAGACGACAGCCTTTACTGTTTCTAACAGCAGACATATAAGCTTGCATGTGTATGAAGAAGTGATGCAGTAAGCTATTTCTCTGTAAACTAATGAACAATAAACTTTCAGCATGATTATAGAGAATGGCACTCAACATGTACTACACTGACACAAATGACTGATGGTTGGTTGAAAGAAATTTATACTAAAAAGATTGTGGGTGCTGTACTGTTAGATTTCAGTGCGGCCTTTGATATTATTGACCACACCCTGTTGTTGAAAAAAACGTATGTTATGGCTTTTCAACGTCTTTAACTCAAAGGGTTTTCTTTAATGGAAGCTTCTCTAATGTCAAACATGTAACGAGTGGTGTACCGCAGGGCAGCTCTCTAGGCCATCTACTCTTTTCTATTTTTACCAATGACCTGCCACTGGCACTAAACAAAGCATGTGTGTCCATGTATGCTGATGATTCAACCACAGCTAATTAGGGTTTCACTGAAACCCTTAACAAGACGTTGCAGTCTGTTTTGGAATGGGTGGCCAGTAATAAATTGGTCCTGAACATCTCTAAAATTAAGAGCATTGTATTTGGTACAAATCATTCCCTAAGTCCTAGACCTCAGGTGAATCTGGTAATGAATGGTGTGGCTGTTGAACAAGTTGAGGAGACTTAATTACTTGGCGTTAACTTAGATTATAAACTGATTATAAAACATATAGAATCAATGTTTGTAAAGATGGGGAGAGGTCTGTGCGTAACAAAGAGATGCTCTGCTTTTTTTGACACCACACTCCAAAAAGCAAGTTCTGCAGGCTCTCGTTTTGTCTTATCTTGATTATTGTCCAGTCGTGTGGTCCAGTGCAGCAAGGAAATACGTAGTTAAGCTGCAACTGGTCAAGAACAGAGCTCTTCATTGTAATCAGAGGGCTGATATGAATACTATGATTCCAGTCTCTCTTGGCTAAGAGTTGAGGAGAGACTGACTGCATCACTTCTTCTTTTTATAAAAAACATTGTGTTGAAAATCCCAAATTGTTTGCATGGTCAATTTGCACACAGCTCTGACACACACACTTACCCCACGAGACATGCTACCAGGGTCTTTTCACAGTCACAAAATCCTGAAAAAATTTAAGAACACGTACGGTATTATATAGAGCAATTATTGCATGGAACTCCGTTCCATCTCATATTGCCCAAATTAACAGCAAACCTGGTTAACTTCTTATGGCTGAGGTCCCGTTAACAGGATCAACTTGACAACAGCCAGTGAAAGTGCAGGGCGCCAAATTCAAACAACAGAAATCTCAGAATTAAAATTCCTCAAACATACAAGTTTTTAACACCATTTTAAAGATAAACTTGTTGTAAATCCAGCCACAGTGTCCGATTTCAAAAAGGCTTTACGACGAAAGCACACCAAATGATTATGTTAGGTCAGTACCTAGTCACAGAAAAACACAGCCATTTTTCCAGCCAAATAGAGGAGTCACAAAAATCTGAAATAGAAATAAAATGAATCACTAACCTTTGATGATCTTCATCAGATGACACTCATAGGACTTCATGTTACACAATACATGTATGTTTTGTTCGATAAAGTTCATATTTATATCCAAAAATCCTAGTTTACATTGGAGCGTTATGTTCAGTAATGTTTTGCCTCCTAAACATCCGGTGAATTTGCAGAGAGCCACATCAATTTAAGGAAATACTCATAATAACATTGATAAAAGATACAAGTATTATACATGGAACTTTAGATAAACTTCTCCTTAAACCTCATGAGGATAGGGGGTGCTGTTGTCACTTTTTCTGGAAATTGCGTAATTTTTAAACGGCTTCCTACTCAATTCTTGCTCGTACAATATGCATATTATTATTATTATTGGATAGAAAACAGTCTCTAGTTTATATAGCCATTGAAATTTTGTCTCTGAGTGGAACAGAACTCATTCTATAGCAATTTCCCTGACATGGAGTCAGATTTCACACATCTTGGCCCCTGATCTGGAGTCAGTTTAAAGGTCGCTGTGAATGCTATGAGGATACTAACACTGCTTACGTCTTCCCCTGGATGTCTTTACGTGATGACGATTTGAATGGAGTCGATTGCGCAATCACAGCCTCTATAAATCAGATCAACGTGTAGGTAGTAACTCTTTTCCAGCTGCGCCGGACGCGCGGTGGACACCGACCTGTTCTTTTTCCAAGCATTAGTGTAGCCAGTAATATTTCTCCGGTCATGTTTTTACTTGTAATAGGTGTTAAAGACATCATAAGGTAGTTAATTTAAACCGTTTTATAGCAATTTATATCCGTTTAGTGCGATTTTGGGACATTTATTTCTGAGACACTTTGAATCTCTGGGCACGTTTCCAGTTCATGCCGAACGCAATGGGCATTTCCACATGGCAAGAGGACAGCTTTTGACCAAAAGACGATTAGACCCAAGAAAGGATTCTTTGCCCAAGATTCTGATGGAAGAACAGCTCAAAGTAAGAACAATTTATTATGATAAATCGTGTTCCTGTCGAAAAATGTTAATCGCTTATGACGCCATTTTGTTAGACGTAGCTTCGCTTGGCGCAAACTGTATTGAAAAGTAAGGATAATTTAAAAAATGTAAATCAGCGATTGTATTAAGAATTAAATTGTCTATCAATCGCTGTCCACCCTATATTTTTTAGTCACGTTTATGAGTATTTATGTATACGACTAGATCACTGTCTAATATGGCGCACGACATTGTCTGACCAGCTGGGCAACTTTTGTCATTGTCTAACCATGATTTTGGTGGCTAAATATGCACATTTTCGAACAAACTGTATATGTATGTTGTAATATGATGTTACAGGAGTGTCATCTGAAGAATTCTGAGAAGGTTAGTGAAAAAAATTATATATTTTGGCGATGTTTACGTTATCACTCTCTTTGTCTAGAATCAATGCTCTGGTAATGTTTGCACATGTGGTATGCTAATATAACGATTTATTGTGTTTTCGCTGTAAGACACTTAGAAAATCTGAAATATTGTCTGTATTCACAGGATCTGTGTCTTTCGATTAGTGTATGCTGTGTATTTTTACGAAATGTTTGATGATTAGTAATTAGGTAATACACGTTGCTCTATGTATTTATTCTAGTCCATTTGTGACGGTGGGTGCAATTGTAAACTATGATATCTACCTGAAATATGCACATTTTTCTAACAAAACCTATCCTATACCATAAATATGTTATCAGACTGTCATCTGATGAGGTTTTTTCTTGGTTAGTGGCTATCAATATCTTAGTTTAGCCGAATTGGTGATAGCTACTGGTGTTGGTGGACAAAGAAAAGATGGTGTCTATTGCTAAGGTGTTTAGCTAATAGATTTACATATTGTGTCTTCCCTGTAAAACATTTTAAAAATCGGACATGTTGGCTGGATTCACACGATCTGTGTCTTTCATTAGCTGTATTGGACTTGTTAATGTGTGAAAGTTAAATATTTAAAAAAAATATATTTTTTTGAATTTCGCGCTCTGCCTTTTCAGTGGAATGTGGGAGGAGTGCCGCTAGCGGCACCCCCGTCCTAGACAGGTTTAATGGAACTGCTGTGTCAGATTTTCAAAAAACTTTACGGAAAAAGCACACCATGCTATAATCTGAGTACAGCGCTCAGAGCCCAAACAAGCAATACAGATATCCGCCATGTTGTGGAGTCAACAGAAGTCAGAAATAGTATTATAAATATTCACTTACCTTTGATGATCTTCATCAGAATGCACTTGCAGGTATCCCAGTTCCACAATAAATGTTTGTTTTGTTTGATAACATCCATAATTTGTGTCCAAAAGCCTCCTTTTTATCTCGCGTTTAGTTCCAAAATCCAAATTGATGACGCAGACGAAAAGTCAAAAAATCCCATTACAGTTCGTAGAAATATGTCAAAACGATATATAGAATATATCGATATATAGAATCCTTCTTTAGGATGTTTTTAACATAAATCTTGAATAATGTTTCAACCGGAGAATTCCTTTGCCTTCAGAAATGCGATGGAACGCAGGTCGCTCTCACGGGAGCGCACATGATAAGCTCATGCCAGACACCTGACTCAAAGGGTTTACACAGTTGAAGCATCAAACAAGGTTCTAAAGACTGTTGGCATCTAGTGGAAGCCTTAGGAAGTGCAATATGACCCTAAAGACACTGTATATTGGATAGGCAAACCTACAAATCTCAGATTTCCCACCTGCTGGTTGGATTTTTTCTCCGGTTTTTGCCTGCCATATGAGTTCTGTTATACTCACAGACATCATTCAAACAGTTTTAGACACTTCAGAGTGTCTTCTATGCAAAACTACTAATGATCAGCATATCTTAGCTTCCGGGCCTGAGTAGCAGGCAGTTTACTCTGGGCACCTTATTCATCCAAGTTACTCAATACTGACCCCAGCCATAAGAAGTTAAATAAAAAAACAGATAAAGCAACACCTCATGGCACAACGCCTCTCCCCTATTTGACCTAGATAGTTTGTGTGTATGCATTGATATGTAGGCTACATGTGCCTTTAAAGAAATGTATGTAGTTCTGTCCTTGAGCTGTTCTTGTCTATTAATGTTCTGTACTATGTCATGTTTCATGTTTTGTGTGGACCCCAGGAAGAGAAGCTGCTGTTTTTGCAACAGCTAATGGGGATCCTAATAAAATACCACAAAAACAAAACTAAGGGACTGAATACTTATGTAAATGTAATATTTTTTTATAAATGAGCAAATATTTCTAAAAACCTGTTTTTGCTTTGTCATTATGGGGTATATGGAAAAAGTCAATGGGTCTGAATACTTTCCGAAGGCACTATAGACTGTGTTGCTGTTGGTGTGGCGGATCATGGAGGTGTGTTGTCTGTCTGCCATATGACGTGTCGCTGTATCTTCCTCTTTATGGAAAATCTGCATTCCAACCTTCTCATACCCCCAGGCTGCTGAGGTGAATCCAACCCCCCCCCCCCCTAACCCCCAGCACCCGGAGGGAAGGCAGTGTCACGGTCATGAATTGTAAGAATGGGAAGAGCAAGAGAAAGTAAGATGTCCCCAGCGGGACATCACTTCTGCACGTATGCATACAGAACACACACACACACACACACACACACACACACACACACACACACACACACACACACACACACACACACACACACACACACACACACACACACACACACACACACACACACACACACACACACACACACACACACACACACATACAGACACAGGTGACACCACATACGCACACACACTTTCTTTGGATTCTGTCGTTGTGTCTTTTATCTCAACTTTCCACCATATACACACATGACACACATGTGCATGCACACACACAGACACACACACATTCTGACAGTATGTTTGTCTGTCAGAGGCTGGGCTGAGGCAGAGCAGTCTTGCAAAGCCAGACTAATCTTGCAACCTGCTGGCCAACACACACACACGCTCAACCAGAACATGTAATCTCCCTCCCTCCCTCCCTCCCGTCTGTCTGTCTGTCTGTCTCTCACTCTCTCTCTTTCTCCCTTTTTTTCTCTCTCTCTCTCGGGCTCCCTCTCTCTTGCTCTCTCTCACTCTCTGTCATCTCTGTATCTCCACACGACTGTCTATAAATGCGTGTGTGCACGTGTGTGTGTGTGTGATGATACTGTGACAGGTACCCATGCTCCTGTCACTGACTGGTCTCGTCTCGCAGAGGTCAGCGGAACACTGGAGCACCGGACCATCACCCCCTGTCTTTGTGACGGGGCCAGCCGACCCACACCCCCGCTTCCTCCTCCCTCTGTCAGCCTCCCTTCCATCTCAAAGCCACCTTCTCCCCTCTCTGTTTTTTACTAGCATGTTAGTAAAAAATTGTGGGTGGGCATTGTATGGATTTGCACTTGGTTGCATTTTCCTGAGAGTTCTAGGCGATTTTCTTTATAGTTTCTGACATATAGCTGTGCTAGCTTATGTCTCACTGCTCAGTATTGCCTGTGGCTTTTTGAGAATGCTCCAGAAAATTCCTTTGGAATTCAAAGGCAAGCTAAAGAAAGCACATTAAATGGTAACAAGATAAAAGTTTCACAGCATATTTCACACACAGGCACATTGTGATAATGGATCAATTGTAACTTTGAAGGGTGGGAAGAGAAGAAAACGGTAGCTGGTAGCCTGAATGCACCAATAAAACCATCCTCTCAAATCCAGAAACAATTTTGGCGCATGGAAAAGAAGAATATCATGCATAATGTGTGTTTTCCAAACCAAATGGGATTTTTTTTCCCTCTATTGACTGATTCAATTTAGTACGAGTAGCTTAAGGCGGGAGACCAGGGAGAGAAAATGATTTAAAACCAGGCAGAAGCCCATGTGACTAAGCTGTAACGTTTGTGTGTGTGTGTGTCAGTGCATGCGTTTGTGTGCGTGTGTGTTGGCGTGAGTGTGTGATTGTGTGTTTGTGCGTGTGTGTGCTCTCTGATGTGTTCCTCAATGTGCTTCATATTTCAGTTTCCACTTCCTATCCATCAAATGTAAATTATGTCAATTAAGCAGTGACAGCTCTTGACTAGATTTCAATTTCAATGCAACGGGGCAGTTTTATTAAGATACAAATGCACTGGTTGTGTGTCTCTGTGTGTACCAGAAATAGTTTAGACTTGTTTCATGGCTATTTTCTATGATTTTGCTAATGTCGCCAAGTGTTAGCTAACTCAACTCAAACAGAATGAAACTGTCTTATTGTCAAGAGTCAGTGAGCTTTGTGTCAGTGTTTGTTGTCCTGTCATTAGTGGCATATTGACTCTCTTGCACTGGCTCCATGCACACTCACACAACTACACTAATACTACACTGACACTCCAACACACACACACACACACACACACACACACACACACACACACACACACACACACACACACACACACACACACACACACACACACACACTACATACACTCACACACACAAAGCACATACACACATGGATATTGACGTCACACACACACACACTAACACATAGACACACTTTCACACTCGTCACATACGCTGCTGCTACTCTGTTTACTATCTACCCTGATTGCCTAGTCACTTTTACCCCTACTGTAACGGCAGTCTATTTCTTCCTCCTCCTCGGACAAGGAGAGGCGAGAAGGATCGGAGTACCAATGTGCAGAGTGGTAAGTTTCCATGATTTTAATATCCACGAAAACAAGACACAATACAAAATAACAAAAGAACTAACCGTAACAGTCCCGTGTGGCACAAACACTGACACAGGAAACAAACACCCACAAACCAAACGTGAAACCCAGGCTGCCTAAGTATGATTCTCAATCAGGGACAACGATTGACAGCTGCCTCTGATTGAGAATCATACCAGGCCGAACACAAAACCCCAACATAGAAAAACACACATAGACAACCCACCCCAACTCACGCCCTGACCATACTAAATAAATACAAAACAAGGAAAATAAGGTCAGGAACGTGACACCTACCTACATGTACATACATTTTACATCAACTACATTGTACCCCTGCACATTGACTCTGTATCGGTAATCCTTGTAAATAACCTCGTTATTGTTATTTTATTGTGTTACTATTTCCTTTTTTATTTAGCAAATTGTTCTTACTTTTTAACTTTGTATTGTTGGGAAAGGGCTTGTAAGTAAGCATGCCATGGTAAAGTCTACACTTGTATTCAGGGCATGTGACAAATAACATTTTATTTTATTTGGATTGAAATGATATGGAAAGAGATAGACAGGTGATAAACCCTTCAACATAAACTGCAGTCAACACGTCATTGTCTTTGGTGTCAACCTCATGCAGTATGACATCTCCTATCAGCTTCAACTTCATCTCTCTCTCTTTGCTTCTCTCTCTCCCTCTCTTTCTCTCTCTCTGTCTCTCTCGCGGGCTCCCTGTTTTTCTCTCTCTCTGTCTCTCTCTGTCCTTGGGTGGTGTGTGTGAGAGCCACTGTGACAAAAGGAGATGGGACAGATATGATCCTTCCTTACGTTGATTCCTATTTGCTAGAAGGTACACTGGAGGACTAACTAACCAAACCATCACTCTGCTGCAAAAACACAGACGCAGACATTAGAAACTGAAACTAAGGAAATGTTGTGTTTATGTATCATTATCAATTAAAAATGCTGAGTTTGAGGTGATGCTTCTTGAGCTTATCCCCCCACCACTCACACAGAGAGTGATAGATGTGCATTCAGTAAAGATGTGAATTGATGATATGAACCCGCTCAGCATTAAGTCTGATTTGGTGCCTCTACAGTGTTATTGAAATGATATTCTATTTTCCACCATAGATTGCATGAATGCGTCTCTTGATGCTCCTGGACACATCATCAGTGATGTAACTATTAGGGCACAGGGCGAGACCCAAATGCAGACACAGGAGGCAGATGGTTGAGCTCCGATATTTATTACACCAAAAGGGGTAGGCAAAAGGCAGGTCGGGGACAGGCGAGAGTTCATAAGCCAGGTCAGAGTCCAAACAGTACCAGGGGATAGGCAGGCTAGAGGTCAGAACAGGCAGAGTGGTCAGGCAGGCGTATTCGGTCATCAGGGCAGGCAAGGGTCAAAAACAGGAGGTCTAGGAAAAAACAGAGACTGGGAAAAATAGGAGCTAGGAGAAACGCTGGTTTACTTGGCAAAACAAGATGAACTGGCACAGAGAGACAGGAAACACAGGGATAAATACACCGGGTACTAATGGGGAAAACAGGAGACACCTGGAGGTGGGTGGAGACAATCACCAAGACAGGTGAAACAGATCTGGGCGTGACAGTACCCCCGAGCTCTTCTCCAGGTATGTCGGCGGACAAACATCTGGGCCGAGGGTACGTTGACCTCCTGCTCTTGTTCTACGAAGATTGGAGGTTGATACCCCATAGAGCACACAAAAGGGGAGAGTCCCGTGGCTGAACTGGGAAGGGTGTTCCGGGCATACTTCCCCCAGACCAGTTGTCGGCTCCAGGTAGTGGGGTTGGTTGAGACCAGGCATCTTAGGATGGTTTCCAGGTCCTGGTTAGCTCGCTCCAACTGGCCTTTGGATTGGGGATGGAATCCGGAGGACAGGCTGGCCGACGACCCAATAAGGGTGCAGAACACCTTCCAGAACTGAGACGAGAACTGAGGACGCAGGTCGGAGACCATGTCCACCGGGAGTACATGGATCCGGAAGATGTGATGCACCATAAGCTGGACCGTCTCCTTGGCAGAGGGTAGTTTGGGGAGAGGGATGAAATTGGTGGCCTTGGAGAACCAGTCCACTACCATCAGAATGACAGTGTTGCCATCAGATGGAGGGAGCCCAGTGACAGTAACCTGGGCTCATAAAGAGTTTTGGGTCCTACAACATCAGAAACTCTCGCCCAGCCGAGGTTGATCAGACCCCGACTTGTGTCCTAGTGGGATTACGATGCTTCCCATGGATCTCCTCTCTTGATCCATCATGAGGCTTCTTCAGCTGCCTTGATGGTGTTGCTGATGGCGTTCCTCTTCTTTGCTCCATTGATGCAGAGTGTTCTGTAGGCTCTGTAGAGGGATTGCCAAACAAAACCCCTGCGGCCTACCTCAATAGGCATGCTAATTCCAATCCTGCTTCCAGCAGTCAATGACCAGTCCCTTGTACATGGCCCTCTTCCTCTTGTAAGCCTCCTCCAGATGACGTTCCCAAGAGACTGTCAGCTCCAGAATATTAATAGAAATCTATTTACTAGAACGGCATCCGAACATGTCAATGTTCTTTGATGTGTGGGACAGCAGTGAGTGTGAATGAGTTTCAATTTACAGTTGAAGTCGGAAGTTTACATACACTTAGGTTGGAGTCTTTAAAACTTGTTTTTCAACCACTCCACACATTTCTTGTTAACAAACTATAGTTTTGGCAAGTCGGTTGGGACATCTACTTTCTGCATGTAACGGTCGTCTTGTGGTGAATGAGCGGACCAAGGCGCAGCGGGTGATGAATACATAATGAATTTATTAAATGAAAGACGAAACACGAAGTACACTTGAATTGATTACAAAATAACAAACGATGTAGACTGACCTGAACAATAGAACTTACATATAGACGAAGAACGCATGAAACAGGAACAGACTACCTAAAACGAACGAACAAACGAAATAGTCCCGTGTGGTATACACAGACACAGGAACATTTACCCACAAACAAACAGTGAGAACAGCCTACCTTAATATGGTTCTCAATCAGAGGAAACGTCAAACACCTGCCTCTAATTGAGAACCATATCAGGCAACACATTTAACCCAACATAGAAACAGAAAAACTAGACACACAACATAGAATTCCCACCCAGCTCACGTCCTGACCAACACTAAACAAGCAAAACACATACGAACTCTGGTCAGGACGTTACACTGCATGACACAAGTAATTTTTCCAACAATTGTTTATAGACAGATTATTTCACTTATAATTCACTGTATCACAATTCCAGTGGGTCAGAAGTTTACATACACTAAGTAGACTGTACTCAGCCTTGTCTCAGGGTAGTAAGTTGGTGGTCTGTTGATATCCCTCTAGTGGTGTGGGGGCTATGCTTTGGCAAAGTGGGTGGGGTTATATCCTGCCTGGTTGGCCCTGTCCGTAGGTATCATCGGACAGGGCCACAGTGTACCCTGGACCTCCCCCTGTCTCAGCCTCCAGTATCTATGTTGCAATAGTCTACGTGCTAGGGGGCTAGGGTCAGTCTGTTATATCTGGTGTAACTCTCCTGTCTTTTCTGGTGTCCTGTGAATAATTGAACTATGCTCCCTCTAATCCTCCCCCCCCCCCCCCCCCCCCCCCCATGCCTCAGGACTACCTGACCTGATGACTCCTGGCTGTCCCCAGTCCACCTGGTCGTGATGCTGCTCCAGTTTCAACTGTTCTGACTGCGGCTATGAAACCCTGACCTGTTCACCGGACGTGCTACCTTTTCCTGGACCTGCTGTTTTCGACTTTCTCTCTCTACCGCACCTGCTGTCTCGACCTCTGAATGCTTGGCTATACAAAGCAAACTGACATTTACTCATGAGGTACTGACCTGTTGCACCGTCTACAACCACTGTGGATATTATTTGATCCTGCTGGTCATCTTTGAACGTTTGAACATCTTGAAGAACAATCTGGCCTTAATGGCCATGTACTTTTATAATCTCCACCCGGCACAGCCAGAAGAGGACTGGCCACCCGTCAGAGACTGGTTCCTCTCTAGGTTTCTTCCTAAGTTCCTGCCTTTCTAGGGAGCTTTCCTAGCCAAAGTGCTTCCTATATCTGCATTGCTTGCTGTTTGGGGTTTTAGGCTGTGTCTCTGTATAGCACTTTGTGACATCAGCTGATGTAAGAAGGGCTTTATAAATTTGATTGATTGATTACTGCACATACTTTACTAGGGTTGGGAATTGCCATGGACTTCACGAAATGATCTTATCATGATACTTAGGTGCCTATACGATATGTACTGCGATTCAAAATTCTATATGCATTGCCATTCGATAATGCAATTATTCAAATATAGTATATTGCTCACTGTATGTCTGCTGCAGGGAGACAAGAGAGAGCATGAGGAAATTCGTTTTGGCCAGTCATGGAAATAAAAGTGCTGAAAACATGGATAACAAGCTATTCAATGAAAAATACCAGAGTTTTGGCGCAGGTACAGCTGAAGGGCGCTAGCTAACACTACCTTGCAAACAAATAACACTACCTAGCATTAAACAGATAATATTGTCCAAAAGAATATTGTGATATTTGACTGTATCCCCCATCACCATACTTTAGTAGTGTTTCCATCTGCCACTACCGTATCTCCAATAAAATTTCACACCTAGAGTGTTATTGAAATATTGTTATTTATTTATTACCTTCACTTTGACTTTTTACAAATCGATACTTTTTTTAATTTTTTATTTTACCCCCAATTTTTCATGGTATCCAATCGCTAGTAATTACTATCTTGTCTCATTGCTACAACTCCCGTACGGGCTCGGGAGAGACGAAGGTCGAAAGCCATGCGTCCCCCGAAGCACAACCCAACCAAGCCGCACTGCTTCTTAACACAGCGCGCCTCCAACCCGGAAGCCAGCCGCACCAATGTGTCGGAGGAAACACCGTGCACCTGGCCCCCTCGGTTAGCCAATTGTGCGTCGCCCCACGGATCTCCCGGTCGCGGCCGGCTGCGACAGAGCCTAGGGCGCTAACCCAGAGACTCTGGTGGCGCAGCTAGCGCTGCGATGCAGTGCCCTAGACCACTGCGCCACCCGGGAGGCCCCAAATCGATACTTTGAGTCAAAGTATCAATATAATATTGTTCAAAATAATATTGCGATGTGTAACTGTGTACATTTTTCCCCCATCACTATACATTAATAGTGTCCTAGTTTCCATCTCCCACTATTCTATCCCTCATCTGATATGTTAGTAGTGCTTTAGCTTTCATCCCACTACTGTAGGAATATTATGACCTTGATGCTGGAAAGAACAAGATATCTATCTTGCTGAATGTAGTTCATCTCGCTTTTTCAAGGAGAAGAGAATAGCGTTTTTCTCTGCTAAGAGATGATGCCTAGAGTGATCCTTTGGCCACCCCAGGAGCAGAGTCAGCAGGAGTTTTCCTTCTAAATCTCACTCATAAAATCCAAATATGCAGAAATTGATCTGACTCCAAATATGCCGAAGTGTGCAAAGTGATCATGTTGACCGTTGTACATTGCAAAGGAGGTTGCTGAGAGGAAGACGGCTCATAATAATGGCTGGAACGGAGTAAAATGGAATGGCATCAAACACAGGGAAACCATGCGTTTGATGTATTTTATACCATTCCACTCATTCCTCTCCAGCCATTACCACAAGCCCGTCCTCCCCAATTAAGCCCGTCCTCCCCGTCCTCCCCAACCAACTGTCTATGGTACCTTGTTTCCAGATGCATCATGCACCAGTGGCGTGTCCAAACATTTTGATTGGGGTGGCCAAGGTGGGGCACAGATCCAGTTTAGGGGTCCATAACATTTTGAACCTTAATCAATGCAAGATGGATTTTTTCAATATAATTATGATGGTTCAACTCATTAAATGCTTCAGCTTAGGTTTGGTGCATTTCCCTGTTCAAATAAATAATGAATCAATTCCAAAAGTCTTGTTACAGTTCTTGCATTCAAGGTCAGGATTTTATATAAGGGTATTAGCATACAGCAGTAAATTCACTTAAAAGTGCCATCCAGAGTGTGAATATTACTGTGACATCCGGGGGGGGGGGGGGGTCTCTTATTCTTTTTACGGGACCTCCTATGTGCACAAACATTTTTTTAATGGGTTTTATAGTTAAGACAGTTTAACTGTAAAAATGTATTATCTTATATTGTGTCGTGAACACAACCAGTAATGATGATTTCATCTGATTGTCAAACACTACACTTCAAAAGTAGCTTCAGTTCTGTAGGTTACCTTCGCTTGTTCTTCTACTCCAAAATAAGTCCAGCATCTGAACAGGTGCACTGTGCACCCGTCTTTGAATGGAAAGGGACATCTATTACAAACACCCTAAGTGTAATGATATTCAGCCTACAAAGTGGCATGTATTCATGGATGCCAAGGGAAGCCAGGCTTCCCCAAAATAAAAAAAATAAAACATTGAAAAAATAATTTCGCATTTGTGTTTATCCGTGTTTCATAATTTTCCTTCAGTTCACAAGAGGCTGAATCTATTTCTCCAGAGAAAGCATTGGAGCGAAGCAAACAGCCCATCTGTAGCCCATGTATTTGATGCTGTCTTTCCAAAAATAATATTTAATGTCGCTCTCTTTTTGGCCAGAAAGCAATGTATCTGATTCGATCTGGACAAAAAGAATATGACATGTTATACGCTTTTTGGCCAGACAGCATCAGATACATGGGCTAAACATGCTAAAACAGAGGGGCGCTGTTTAGCTCACTCGGATGCTTTCTCCGGGGTGATTAATTAGCCTTGTTGTCGCTGCGTGTCTTGGTCAAAATTGTCAATATATTCAGAGACAACCTATCAGATCTCAGAATTTCTAGGGGGGCCAATCAGATTTAAGGGGGGGCCGTGGGCCACCCCCTGGACACGACTGTCATGCCTGTATGGGGCAAAAAGGCACGTGCCCCCCCCCCCCCAGATTTGTTCTGTTTAATTAATTACCACCATAATCAGTGTTTGTAGCTGAAAAGCTTTTTGTGAATTTTTTGTCTACATTTACCTTTGTTTCATCTGGAAATGAACACATTGGACAATAGTGCAATATTGGATACACTTGGACACCCTACACTGCACTGGGGCCTGCACTGGGGCATTATCTAAGCAGACACCTGCCTACTGTTGCTTTCGTCCTTCCACTTGCCATTATGCCTCGGATGTTTTTGGACTACTGCCAAACTTGAACTCCACTTGGATTTACTGTTTTGGACTCTCCCGCGCCTGTGCTGGAAACTACATCCCCTCCAAGGTGCTTCTATCCTGGCTATCATACTGGTAACACAGCCCCTGTTGCGTTTGCTGTTTTTGCTGCCCCAGCATTTAATCGCATTGAGTAAGTCGCTGCTCTCTCCTTGCTGTTGTTAGGTTGGCCAGTTTTGTATTGGCTGTGTTTATTGTGGGTCCTAGTATTGTTTTTTAGTCTGTGTTTAGGTTCTGGCTTATTGCCTATAGCTGTGGTGATCCTACAAACTGCGTGATACAATCTAACTAACTATCACAGTGTGAAAGTGAAGATGGCACCGGACGGGATGGCTGCCGTTTTATTGGCTCTTGACCAACCGTGCTATGTTTTTTCAAATTGTTTGTAACTTATTTTGTACATAATGTTGCTGCTACCGTCTCTTATGCCTGAAAAGAGCTTCTGGACATCAGAACAGCAATTACTCACCTCGAATTGGACAAATAATTTTTCTTTACGAGAAAACCAGGCACAGGATACACTGGGCCGTGGAGGCGCACTGGAGGTCTCGAGCGTAGAGCCTGCACAACCCATCCTGGCTGGATGGTTATTTTTGCCCTGCAGATGCGGGACGCTGGCACAGGACGCACTGGGCTGTGCAGACGTACCGGAGACACAGTGTCAGAGCCGGCGCAGGATATCCTGGGCAGTGGAGACGCACTGGAGGCCAGATGCGCTGAGCCGGCACCTTCCGTCCTGGCTGGATGCTCACTCTAGCCCGTCCAATGCGGGGAGCTGGAATGTAGCGCACCGGGCTTTGAACGCGCACTGGAGACGCCGTGCGCTCCACCGCATAACACGGTGCCTGACCAGTACGACGCTCCCTCCGGTAAGCACAGGGAGTTGGCTCAGGTCTCCAACCTGACTCAGCCAACCTCCTCGTGCCCCCCCCCCCCCCCCCAAAAAAAAGAATTGGGGGGGGCTGCCTCCCATGCCTGCTCCGTTGCCGTGACTCCATGTAGCAAATTCGTTCCTCCCTCGCTACTTCAGCCTATTTCCATGGCAGAGTCTTGTCCCCTGCCATAACCTCCTCCCATGTCCAAGATGTCCTCCATTCTCTCTTCTCCCGGGCACAGGATCCCTGCTCCTCCTGGCCACGCTGCTTGGTCCTTTGGTGCTGGGAAGTTCTGTCAAGGCCGTCGAAAGAAGTGGACCAAAGTGCAGCGTGGTGAGCGTACATTTCCATTTATTTCAAAATGTCGCCAACAAACAAGAAACAAAATAAACGACCGTGACGCTTACGAGGGCTAAGTGCCACTAACAAAAGTCACTTCCCACAATGACAAAAGAGGAAAAGGCTGCCTAAGTATGATTCCCAATCAGAGACAATGATAGACAGCTGTCCCTGATTGAGAACCATACCCGGCCAACACATAGAAATACAAAAACATAGAAATCAGAACATAGAATGCCCACCCCACATCACACCCTGACCAAACCAAAATAGAGACATAAAAAGGCTCTCTAAGGTCAGGGCGTGACACTGGGTCTGTGTTTGGATTGTCTCCTGACTCTCCTCTGTCTCATCCGTCTCTATTGTTTTTCACACACACCTCTTCATAAATAAAAAATCCTCTCTTTCATAACACATTTTTCATTTTTCTGGGAAAAACAGGAGCTAACAGAACAAACGCTGGTAAGCTTGACAAACAAGACGAACTGGCAACAGACAAACAGAAAACACAGATATAAGTACACAGGGGATTATGGGAAAGATGGGCGACACCTGGAGGGTGGTGGAGACAAGCACAAAGACAGGTGAAACAGATCAGGGCGTGACAGTACCGTCCCTCTAGATGCGACACCTGGCGTCCTACCTGGGTGCATACCTGGTTGACCGAGGTGCCAGCGGTGGAAGTCGGCGATGAGGACTGGGTCCAGCATGTCTCTAGCGGGGACCCAGTACCTCTCCTCCCGGACCATAACCCGCCCAGTCAACCAGGTACTGGAAACCCCTGCCCCGTGGTCGAACCTTCAAGAGGTGTCTCACCATATACGCCGGATGGCCATTGACAACATGGGGAGGAGGGGTGGGCCTGGAAATGGAAGACAAGGGACTGTGAGACATGGGCTTGATACGGGACAGGTGAAAGGTGGGGTGTATATGAAGGCGGAGTTGGAGGAGACCAGCCGGAGCTTGCAGAGGAGTCTTATTCTGTGCACAAACTGTGCAAGCGGCGACGAAAGCGGACACGTCCTTGACCATGGTAGGCCACCAAAAGCGCTGTCGCACAAAGGCCAGTGTGCAGGCCAGCCTGGAGGAGTGGTCCCACTCCAGAAGACAACTCTTCATGTCGATCCTGTATTGCCGTTCCGCTGGCAACAGCCCAGCTCTGTCTAGTGGCATATGCTCAGGAAGCGGTGACTCGGCCATCGTCGGCAGCTCTCGAGACCATCGGGAGCTTCCGGGTTGACTCGGAGGCAAGGTGGGATCCCTGGGCGTGCGAGCGAAATCGAATTGCCTCTCCCTCCGTCATTCCCGTAGTCGCCCATTGATTCGGATGGTCAAAGCGATGAGGGAATCGAGATCCGTAGGTAACTCCCGAGCAGCAAGCTCATCCTTGACCTCCTCCAATACGCCGTGCAGGAACATATCAAACAGTGCTTCCTGGTTCCAAGCACTCTCCGCTGCCAATGTGCGGAAATCCACTGCATAGTCAGCCACACTGCAGGAGCCCTGCCGAAGCTGGAATAGCCTCTGGTCAGTTTCTCTCCCAGAGAACAGGGCGTAAAAAACCTTTGTCACCTCTGCCACGAATCCCTCCAGACTAACGCATATGGCCGGCTGCTGAGCTAGAAATGCCCGACAGGTGCCTGACTCTCCATTGAGAGAGGGGGGGACCCTGAGAAGGGGGACAACCTGCTGAATTTCTCCAGCAAACCGTCCAATGCCCAGTCATAACGTTCAGCCAACGTTTAGACCCCCTCTATAAGGCCCTGAAGCAGTTCCTCGTGCCTCCCGATGGTGGCTCCTTGGGAGGAGATGACATCACGCAGCTGGCCCAGATCTGCTGGGACAGTCATGGCCAGTACGTACTATCAGGATAAGGTAAGACCCAGATGCAGACTGTATCGTAGTAACAATGTGTTTTAAAGCAACAGAGGCAAAGGTACAGGACGGCAGGTAGGCTCAGGGTCAGGTCAGGCTGAGGTCAAAAATTCAGATAAGGGCAAAGGTACAGGACGGCAGGCAGGCTCAGGGTCAGGGGCAGGCAGAGTGGTCAGGCAGGCCTGTTCAGGGTCAGGACAGGCAAGGGTCAAAGATGGGAAAGATGGGCGACACCTGGATGGGTGTGGAGACAAGCATAAAGACAGGTGAAACCTATCAGGGCGTGACAGTACCCGCTACAAGCTTGGCACATCTGTATTTGGGGTGTTTCTCCGTTTCTTCTCTGCAAATCCTCTCTGTATTTGGGGTGTTTCTCCGTTTCTTCTCTGCAAATCCTCTCAAGTTCTGTCAGGTTGGATGGGGGAGCGTCGCTCCACAGCTATTTTCAAGTCTCTCCAGAGATGTTCGATCGGGTTCAAGTCCGGGCTCTGGCTGGGCCACTCAAGGACATTGAGACTTGTCCAAAATCCACTCCTGCGTTGTCTTGGCTGTGTGCTTAGGGCAGTTGTCCTGTTTGAAGGTGAACCTTCACACCAGTCTGAGGTCCTGAGCGCTCTGTAGCATGTTTTCATCAAGGATCTCTCTGTACTTTGCTCCATTAATCTTTCCCTCGATGCAGCCACCAATGTGCTTGAAAATATGGAGAGTGGTGCTCAGTAATGGGCTGTATTGGATTTGCCCCAAACATAACACTTTGTATTCAGGACAAAAAGTGAATTGTTTGACCACATTTATGGAAGTATTACTTTAGTGCCTTGTTGCGAACAGGATGCATGTTTTGGAATATTTTTATGCTGTATAGGCCTCCTTCTTTTCACTCTGTCAATAAGGTTAGTTGTTCCATCTTCAGCCATTAAACTCTGTAATTAAACTCTGTAAGTCAACATTGGCCTCATGGTGAAATCCCTGAGCGGTTTCCTTCCTCTCCGACAACTGAGTTAGGAAAGACGCCTGTGTCTTTGTAGTGACTGGGTACATTGATAAAGTAGACCAGCCAAAGAGAAATTACTAATTCCACCATGCTCGAAGGGATATTAAATGTTTTTTTTTTACCCATCTACCAATAGGTGCCCTGCTTGGGCTTTGTGGTTGAATTTGTGTTTTAAATTCACGACTCGACTGAGGGACCTTACAGATAATGAATTGTGTGTGTGGGGTACGGAGATGAGGTAGTCATTCAAAAATCATGTTTAATACTATTATTGCACACAGAGTTCTAATTTGACATTTTGTGGTATTGTGTGCAGGCCAGTGACAAAATTATCTCAATTTAATCTATTTAAAATTCAGGCTGCAACACAACAAATTGTGGAAAAGGTCAATGGGTGTGAAGACTTCATGAAGGCACTGTGTAATGCACAATGTCTCAGGAAAGACTGTGTGGGTTAACAATACTCAGTACAGAAAACAGTCGGGCTCGAAACCTGATGAAATTATTTGCACACAAAAATGCAAGGCGATGCAGTCACATACTCGTAGCTGCTATAGGCCTCTACAAAAATAGACAAACAAGCACAGACGCAGGAATATTTGTTTGTAAGAGAAAGAAACAGAAGAACTAACACAGAGAGAGAATCAGCATTGAGGGCTTCATGAGTCCAGGGGAGTCTCTCAAGTTGGTTTAACTTGATATAATGTTATTTACCTTGAATATTGCAGCCCAGACAAAACCCGCTGAGTTCAACAATAAATAACGTTAGTGTCTGAATTTATCCTCAAGCCAACTACTTTTATAACAAGCAGCCAAATAGCAGCTAAATACAGTATATAGCTATAGATAGTACACTGAATAATGAAACAATCCCTAGTAAGCTAGTGTTTTGAGGGTGGACTGACTGTATTATTTGCCATTAATAGACTTGTTTCATGCACAACTGCAGTGTTTTTGAATTTCCAACTTTAATTATCGAACAAGTAATTATTATAAACGCCAGCTAACCAGCATACCCTGTGTACAGCTTCGTGAAATGTTAGGCTTAACATGAGTAAATTAGGACCAAATAGGCCTACCAATGAACATTTACCCATCAACTAAAACAAAGCTATAGGCTACATGCCCTGGCAGTGGCATCACAGAAAGCCAATAATTGATTCGATAGGCAACTGCATAGTCATGTCGCAATTTCAGCACCATGGACAGAGGTCGGTAGTCTATACTTTGTGAGTGGCTGTCTGGTGAACTCCGACCTAGCAGGGGTCCATAGAAACTGCATTACACCAGTGGATAGCCTTCAAAATTGTACTATACCATATGGTTTTTAAAATGTAGCGATATAATGTTAACTTAATACTTAAGTAAAAGTAACATTTCTGACTGAAATACAAGCATTTGGAAAAGCTGCTCAATTACAGTAACGAGAGTATTTGTAATTCGTTACTTCCACCCCTGCCTGTATGTTGCCCTAAGGGTTGAGCAAAGTGCTAACTCATGGTAAGATCTTATTCAAAAATATTGACAGCTGTAATGGCTATCAATGGTGCTTCCGCCAAGTATTAACTCTGGGGTGTGAAGACATATGCAATCAAGACATCTTTATTTTTTAATCAGTTTGGAAAATGTTCTATAACTGTCTTTCACTTTGAAAATGTGGAGTAGGTCAGCAAAATGTGAAGACTGTGCAAAGGGTGTGCAGACTTTCACTAGGTACTGTGTACTAAGATATGCTATACTGTGCTTTGTTCTGTGCTGTGAGCAAAAACATACTGAATCTGTACCCTCTGGCCTGGAAGACGAGCCATGAGATCATTAATTCACCATTAATGAATTCATTAATTCATAGATATTAATTTGGCCATGATAAAGAGTAGAATGTCTCTCAATGTCTTCCAGTCTCTATCATCACACTCTCTCTGCATCTCTTCCCTCTATGCTATCTGTCTCTAGCATTTATTTTGACACCCTCTCCTACCTCCCTCTCTCATTTTCACACCCTCACTCCCTTCCTCACACTCTCTCGTTCTCCCTTTCCCCTAATCTCCTCCATCTCACCCCTCCCTGTCTGTCTCCCACTCCAGCTCACTCTCACTCTCTCTGTCTCTGTGATGAGCGTAAGGCAGCTGTTGCCTGAGAGACCACCCGTTGTCTCTCACCATGAGGCTCATGTCCAGGCATATACTCATCCTGCATCTTCACACAGCCTATTACACACAGAGAGAGGGGTGGGGTAGAGGGAAAGAGAGAGGGGTGGTAGGTAGGTAGTGGGAGAGAGAGGGAGGTATAGATAAAGGGAAGGTAAAGGAACGAGAGAGGAGGGAGACATATCCCATCCTGAATCTTCAGACAGCCCATTACATCCAGCCAGACACACTGAGAGACACAACACCCCGTCAGTAATCTCCCAGGCCAGCCACGTCCTACTCACTGTGCTGGGGGAGAGGGAGAGAGAGAGGGGAGAGCGAAGAGGAGTTATGTAGGAAAGAGAGAGACAGAGCAGAGCAAAATGCAAGGTGGTGAGTAGAGAGAGAAGGAGTAAGTGATGTGAGGGAGAGAGATAAAGAGAGGAGGGGTGAGAAGGAGAGAGAGATGGGGAGGAAAGGAAAGTGTACAGACAACACAGAGGGAATTAAATGACTGGGAGACCATAAATGCCAGTTTTATGCAAATGGTGTTTGTATATTCTGGACTCCAGCATATATATTCATAAGCAGCAGTGTTAAGGTATTCTCAAGATCACCCATTCGTTCCATACTCAGACAGATGTATAATACAAGCCAGGCTGGGAAGAATCCATCTCCACTTCAGTTCGTTAC
Source organism: Salvelinus fontinalis (assembly GCF_029448725.1). NCBI lineage: Eukaryota > Metazoa > Chordata > Actinopteri > Salmoniformes > Salmonidae > Salvelinus > Salvelinus fontinalis. Next base: position 30,496,448 of record NC_074667.1, read on the forward strand.
TGTTTCTAACCCTGAGTGTGTCTCAAATGGCATCCTATTCCCTATATAGAGCCATAAGGCTCTGGTCAAAAGTAGTTCACTATGTAGGGAGTAGGGTGCCCTTTGTGACACATTCCCTGTCTGCTTTAGGCGCTGAATGGATGTCTTTCTAGACACACACAACCTTCGGTTGATATATAACTCATATACATTTGTCAGCGTAGAGTACACTAATGTCATATATAATCAACTAACATGTCATTTGTCTTGCTGGTCCCCCTTTTCCTCCTCCTTCATGACAGTTACAATATGCTAACTCTCTGTTCGCCGCCTTGTAAAACTCAGTAATGAAAAGGACTATGAAGGGATATATACAGTAACAATAGAGATATCCATGGATGAACTGTATCATCTTTTGTTATGTCTTTAAAGGGTAATCTGAGAATATAATACATATTGTATACCTCCCCCTCAGACACTCAAAAGATCATCAATCAGCCATGTCCGAGGTTTGATCCATCCATTGTTTTTACCACCACACGCTTCCTGTAGGTTGTTCGGTTGAGTTGCTTTACCTCTCCTCGGTGAAATCAAGGCAAGTCGGTGGGGGAATTTGTTCTGAGTCAAACTTCAAAGTGCTACAACCACCCACTCTGATACTGATACAAGCCCTGGTTGCAAGCTATACCCAACTAGATCAATCTTCATTTATAATATGTTGTTGCCAATGTTTTTATATCTAAAATCGGTGCACTTAGTTATACATGGTTTTTCCATAGTTCCATTTCGACATAGCTTTTTAAGGTTAATTCAAGGATTTACCACGAGTGGGTTCCGAGAGGGACTGTTTTCATTTCCACCCCTGGGTAAGTGTACTGATGTTGTCTATTTTGGCATTGTGATGTGATGACCATATCTGCGTCCCAAATGGAACCCTACTTCCTATGTAGTGCCACGTAGGGGATAGAGTGCCATTTGGGAGGCAGACCCATGATAACAAGGTTGACACTGATCCAGAGGGAGATGCCATTTTAAGGGCCTGAAGGCTGATAATATGAAATATGAAACTGATTTGTACATTTTTGCTGCTCTGCAACAATATGTTTCTCCTGAGAGTTTTGTTGGAACTGCGTTAGTAAACAAAATGAATAAAAATACAGAGCAAAACACAATTGGGTAGTTCCACGAAATAGGTGCCTTTTGAGTCCCTTTGATATTTAAAGTAGAAATTATGCACCAATATTGCAGTTTTAAAACCTGTTAAATAAATTGCACTTTAATATAGACCACATGGAGAATTCAATAAATCTGATTTGTATATGAATAAGGTTTGCTAAAGTTCCAAAATTCAGATTTTTTACATGTCCCTCCATCAACCCTGTGTTACTTCTAGGAAGTAATCCAAAAATGTCTCCAAGATTCACCATCATTGTAAAGGCCTAGTTATTGTGCCGCTTCGACAAAGTCATTTCTGAAGATTATAATTTATATTACTTTGAATAGTGAAGCATTTACATATTTTAAGGCCAACCCTTATGCGAACAATTCACCCATTTTAAAATAATGTATCATTCCACCAAGTTAAATGATTCACAGCAGGTGACATAGTTTGTCTTCTGAACAGCATGGTGGAAAGATAAGTAAGTCTTCTCTCTCTTCTTGGTCTACTTATAACACTTCAATTAATGTCAGGAAAACTTACATTTGATTGAACTTTCATTATGTGTGGAATATATGTATAATTCCTAATTTCATGAACACCATGTGGTCCCATGCTTTTCACCACATAAGTAATTGATGATCTTCACCTAAAACCTCAACCCTGTCATCGTCAACCCAACGGTAACTTTATCAGTTTGATATCATATGTGTGTTTATTTGATCAAGGGATACTTAATCAATGAGAAATAGATTTATCTCAAACGTGCTTTTATATAATAGTTAGGCTAGGCAGTTGTGCAAGCGTCTGTAACATAGTTGACAGACTGTGTGGTACAAGTGCAGATAAAATGCTCTTAGTTCATAGGATTTTAAGGCCTGAGATGGGAAGTGTGTTTTTCCGTAGGGTAAACTTATCCTCCATGCAATTGAATGTTGAAAGAACAGATCTTTTAAAGTAAAAAAATGTATAGGCACCCATTTCGTGGAACAACCCAGTTATACAATTTCTCTAAGGGTCACAACATACGTGGGTCATTTGTATTATTCACTTAATTGCCCAATATTCACTTATCAGCCTCGGAGAGCAAGACTCAAAAGTAAGACCTGGTAAGGCAGAATGAGAAGCCCCATACACACTCAAGTTGTATAACTGATGTACAACGCATTTGACACGTCTGTTTTGATACAATGGTAGAGTTTATCTGCACAAAAATAATTGCACAAGGGGTTTGGAGATACCGCATAATGGTTGTGTAAATATTTCATCCCAAGAATATCAGTTGTGTATCATAACGATTGTGTCAAATGGGTTGTAGATTAGTTGTACAACCTGAGTGTGTACGGGGCCTGAAATAAAACATCTGATCTGGTGCAAATTGTACTAATCCGATGATACAAATGGCACCCTATTCCCTATATCGTGCACTACTTTTGACAATAGGGACAGCGGTGCCATTTGGGACAGAGACCGATGGTGTGTATTTGCATTTGTAATCTAAATGCTAATAATTATTTTCTAGATTTGGAGCAGTGCAGCCCATGAGGGTATATTGTACGACTGTAGGTAAATGAGACAAATTAGGTTGTAAGCAAAGGCCTGCGATTGTGTGTATCGTCATTATGCTAAAATACTGCTCTGGGAGAAATGTGTGTGTGTGTGTGCGTACCTGTGTGTGCGAGGACCTCCATTCTGTATGTTCGTCTTCTCTCATATTTGCAGTCACGTGCTTGGTTGTTGCTTTTTCTCCCCCGCCACTTACAGAGTGGGTGCATACAGAATCCGATATATAGTGAATATTTCCTCCTTGTTTTGGTTTGTTTAATAGACCTCCAAGACATATTATATGTTTTTCACAGGCTTGCATCATCACTGTTTAATAATTAATTAAATCTGTTCATAAGGTGTGTCAGATATCCCAATTGTTTTTAACCTCAAGATAAATGTTGTATTATGTTTAATTGGCCCTATGGTATATTGCTATTGAGGTTTTGCTATCAATTCAGCTTTCCAAACATAGATATTTATTTGGGTGATGTTCACATGTATTGCTTATAAAAAGATACACAGTTCCAATGGAAAATATTACACTATAAAAGGAGCAGAAGTCAAATCTATGAGCATGTAATGTGATACGGTAAGAATCGTATGCTGTCTCCTCTCACTTGTGCTAACACTTCCTGGTCACGTGCTACCTATATACATGCGACCAGTGACCCATGAACCCATATATAGTGCCCCAAAACAAGTTAAAGTATTCCTAGAAAGACAACATATACACAGTCTGCACTTTCATCAGAATAGTCATGAATAATCGAAGACAAATAAAGAAATCTGTAGTCATTGTTCACCTTTTTTGCTGAGGAGGTCTTAGTCGCACAATTTAACTCATATCAAATGTTTTGTGCTGTATATCTCAAGTGAAAAAATGTGCATGAAATCTAGTTGTCTCTCGTTGAATGATAACCAACCCTTAATTGGAGTAGTACTGTTGACCAATCAACGACAAAGGGGCGTAGACTTCGCCTACCAAACTTCGACTTGCCTCAAGAAAAAAAAACTTTGTGCACGAACAGTCACTAAAAAAAAAGAGTTGAAAACCAAAATGAACAAAACAAAGTCACAAAATGTCTTCGTAATATATGCACAAGCTGTTTCGACTGGGAAGCATGCACCACTCTTAAGAGACCAGATCACAGCAGTGTGGAATCCATCACCAACATTGTCGTCATCAGCAGGGTCGCTGGCCTGTGGAGCATCGCTGCCAATCAGCAACCCCATGCCGGCCCCAATGTGACCCTGCTGTCCAAAGTCAGACAGCCCCTGTTTCACATGATCCAAAAACTCAAGGCTAGTAGACATTTTGGATTTAAACCAGTCAGTCTGCATGAGGTCTGATCTTTTCCATAGATCTGTCCATTTTCTTTCATGTTCAGATAATACCTTCTTTAACACATTCAATTACATACATATAGGCAGGTCACAACAGCTCCTACAGGTTTTGTCGGCTTGGTAAAAAAAAGAGATTTGATTGAACTGACTGTTATAATTCTCTGAACTGTGATTACATTGATGAACTCTACAGAGTCTGGTGTAAAAAGGTGAAGTGAGGTGTCAAAGGAGTGTTGTATTCCAAACGTTACCCCATATCCTATATACTGCATTACTTTTGACCAGAACCCTATGGGCCCTGGTCAAAAGAGTGTGGAAAATCAGGAATAGGGTGCCATTTGGGACATGAGGAGCAGCGAACCAAGTCCAGGGGCAGGCTTTACAAGCACCCCACTGAGGCTGCGCTTGGTACTGCCATTGCCAGCTCAATTATACTGTAATTATACATTGACATGAAAGAACACATATGACATGTGAGATGGATGTTTCGGTAAATAAATGAGTACAAGCAGAGATCTGTTTTGCATAAAACATTTACTTGCAATTTTCATGACCCACATACCACAACAGTCATTCATCCTTCTCCAAATGATGGAACAACAGAGAGAGAGAGACTTACAGACTCATGCACCCACTCACACAGTTGGTGCGTGTATTTTGGTTTGTAGCCTACTACAACATCTAGATGTTTCATCAGAGACTGAGTGACCACTGTACAGGAAGTATTTGATAACAGACTGTTCTCTATAATTCCCCACTACATTTATTGACATGCTCCTATCTAACGTCCCTACTCTCCCTCCTCCTCCCCAGAGATCCCTGCCATTGTAATGTTAACTAAAAGTCTATTTCAGGAGGAAATTGGTCCCTTTGTGTTGGCAGAGGGGGAATTATGCAACGAACAAGGACTAACTGCTAGTCATTTTAATTACCTCTCTCTCTCCCACTGAAAATAAACTGTTCTGTTTGTCCGGAGGTGAGAAAGTAGAGACACAGAGAGAGAGACAGAACGAGAGAGGTATGTTAATTTGAGATAGAATGATCTTTGTTTTCATATGTTGCTTCCTGTCCTTGTTTCCAGATTTGCTCTTAATTGGTTATGTGCTCATTCAGACGATCTGCCCACAAAAGACGACTGAGGAGGGGAAAGGAAGACGGAAGGAGAGAGAGGGGATGAGGACTTCATGAACACTTCCTCTGTGACAGATTATGCAACAGTTATTTGGCCGATGTTACCTACATCAGCAAAATACTTCAACAAAGTGCTACACAATAGCCTGCGGGCTCTGGACCGGTTGAGACAATATCATGAAGTTTGTAAGGTCAAAGTAGGTTGTCTAAGAACAATTCTAATAGGGAGTGGTAAACTTGTCAAAGGGTGGTGTACTTACTTTCACATCATTAAACTAGTTATGTATTTTGGTTCAGAAAACAATTGGTGTGCATTTCCTTTTCTGGCTTCTATAGCAGCCTACACACACACACACACACACACACACACACACACACACACACACACACACACACACACACACACACACACACACACACACACACACACACACACGGACACACACACACACACACACACACACACACACACACACACACACACACACATAAACACTCTTCTCCTGACAGTGTTCAGGAGATTCCTGTGGGAATCCATCACACCTCATCGAGTTCCACATGGATAGCTCATCCAAACAGCCACACCATTGAATGGCCCAAACAGTCCTCTGTCCATCCGCCACCTACAAGCTGTAGGCCTACCTCCTTCTCTCCCTCTCTGTTATTCCTGAAGTAGAGAGTTATTGTAGCTCAAAACAACTAACCTAATTTGTCACACAGGAAAAAAACTCTCCTCTCAGTAGTACAGTCAAATAGATAGTTTGTTGTTGAGAATGACCACAGCTTATAAAGATCAGCAATACTCCCCTCTCAGCTTTTTGACCATAATGTGCAGTTACTTTGACAGGTACACTCACTCTGACAAACTAATGCACTTGTTGTATATTAATAATGTCTGTGTGTGTGTGTGTGTGTGTGTGTGTGTGTGTGTGTGTGTGTGTGTGTGTGTGTGTGTGTGTGTGTGTGTGTGTGTGTGTGTGTGTGTGTGTGTCACGTTCCTGACCTATTTTTGTTAGTTTGTTGTATGTGTTAGTTGGTCAGGACGTGAGTTTGGGTGGGCATTCTATGTTTTCTGTTTCTATGTTGGTTTAAGGGTTGCCTGGTATGGCTCTTAATTAGAAGCAGGTGTTTGGCGTTTTCCTCTAATTGAGAGTCATATTTAGGTAGCTTGTTTCACAGTGTTCGTTGTGGGTGGTTGTCTCCTGTGTCAGTGTTTGTCGCACCATACGGGACTGTTCGGTTTGTTTTGTACATCGTCATTTTGTGTAGTCTATTTTCCCTGTTCGTGCGTTCTTCGTGTTTAATGTAAGTTCGTTGTCCAGGTCTGTCTACTCCGTTTGTTGTTTTGTTAGTTTATAGTGAAGTTCGTGTTTTCGTCTTTTCTTTAAATAAATTATGTATTCACATCCCGCTGCGCCTTGGTTCAATCACTACTCCTCCTTTTCGGTTGAAGAGGAGGAGGACTACCGTTACAGTGTGTGTGTGTGTGTGTGTGTGTGTGTGTGTGTGTGTGTGTGTGTGTGTGTGTGTGTGTGTGTGTGTGTGTGTGTGTGTGTGTGTGTGTGTGTGTGTGTGTGTGTGTGTGTGTGTGTGTGTGTGTGTGTGTGTGTGTGTGTGTGTGTGTGTGTGTGTGAAAAATGGATGACATAACGCCCCTACTCACAACCATAAAATAGAGTGTGATTTATATATTATTGCTGTTAATCCGTGCTGGGCTAAAGAATAGAGCTACCCATTAGAAAAAGATGGAACACGGATATGGACGAATACAAGAAAGCCCGCTACGACCTCCAACGAGACATAAAACATGTAAAAGGACAATATAGGAGGAATGTGGAATCCTATTACACCGGCTCCGATGCTCATCATATGTGGCAGGGCTTGCAGACGATAATGAATTACAAAGCAAAAACAAGCCATGAGATGCCCAGTGATGCAGAACTCCCAGATTAGCTAAAAGCCTTTTATGCTTGCTTCAAGGAATACAACACAGAGTCTTGCATGAAAGCCCCTGTTTTCGGGATGACTGTGTAATCTCGCTCTCTGTGAGTTGTGAGTAAAAATGTTAAACAGGTTAACATTCGCAAGGCAGGCGGAATACTAGAGCGCATTCTCAAAGCATGTGCAGACCAGCTGGCAACTGTGTTCAGGGACATTTTCAAACTCCCCTTGTCCCAATTGGTAATCGCAACATGTTTCAAGCTGACCACTATTGTCCCTATTCCCAAGAACTCCAATGTAACCTGACTAGATTATCAATGGCGCCAGAGGAGATGGCTGCCGTTTTACGGGCTCTTAACCAATTGTGCTATTGTGTGTGTTTTTTTCGAGTTAATTGTAACTTATTTTGTACATAATGTTTCTGCCACCGTCTCTTATAACCGAAAGAGCTACTGGATATCAGGACAACGATTACTCACATCGTACTGGATGAAGGCCCACATCCCTGTCATTCGCATTACAGTGAAATTACAGACCTGTAGACCTGTTGTATAGGGCACATGTGACAAATACAATTTGATTTGATTTGATTTGAAATTAAATGACTATCACCCTGTGGTACTCACAGCTGTAATTATGAAGTGCTTTGAAAGGCTGGTCATGACACACATCAACACCATCATCGCAGACAATCTGGACCCCTTCCAATTCACATACCACCCCAACAGATCCACAGATGACGGAATCTCAATTGCACTTCACACTGCCCTCTTCCACCTGGCCTATGAGGGGAAATAACTATGTGAGAATACTGTTCATAGATTACAGCTCACACACTAGGCACAGACGTAAATTCAACATGTAGTTTTGATTTGTATTTGGTTGAGTTGTCAACTAACGTGAATTCAATGCGAAAAAGAAATCACCATGTTATTGGATTTAGGTAAAATAATTATAATAATGAAATTAAAAAACTATGAAATTCCCTTAAGTTGATGGCTTTCCCAAATCTAATCAGTTTCATGTTGTTTCAACGTCATCACATGTGTGTTTTTGAAATGATGTGGAAACAACATTTATTCAAACAGTTTTTTCCTAGTTGGCAGCGTTCAACACCACAGTCCCCTCCAAGCTCATCACCAAGCTGAGGGCCCTGGGAATGAACACTTCCCTCTAACTGGACTTCCTGATGGGACGGTCCCAGGTGATGAGGGTAGGCAACAACACCTCCGCCATGCTGACCATTAACACTGGGGCCCCTCAAGGGTGTGTGCTTAGTCCCCTCCTGTACTCCCTGTTCACCCACGATTGCATTGCTACGCATGACTCCAACACCATCATTAAGTTTGCTGATGACAGAACGGTACTAGGCCTGATCACCAATGGCGATGAGACAGCCTACAGGGAGGAGCTGATCGTGGACTACAAGAGAAAGAGGGGAAAGCACGCCCCATCCACATCGACGGGGCTGTCGTGGAGCTGGTCGAGAGCTTCAAGTTCCTTGGCGTCCACATCACTAAGGACTTAACATGGTCCACAAACATGTGCATAGTCTTGAAGAAGGCACGACAGCGCCTCTTCCCCCTCAGGAGGCTGAAAATATTTGGCATGGGCCCTCAGATTATCAAACACTTCTACAGCTGCACCTTAGAGAGCATACTCGTTGCATTAGCGCTTGGTATGGCAAATGCACCACCTTTTTACCGCAAAGCGCTAGGTGGTGCGGACAGCGAAATACATCACTGGGGCCGAGCTCCCTGCTATTCAGGACCTCCATATCAGGCAGTGTCAAAGGAAGCCCTGAAAATTTGTCAAACATTCCAGCCACCCAAGCCATAGAGTGTTCACTCTGCTACCATCCAGCAAACGGTACCAGAGCACTGGCTCTCGGACCAACAGGCTCTGAGACAGCTTCTACCCCCAAGCCAAAAGACTGCTAAATAGCCATAAGACCGCTAAATAGTTACATAATTAATGGTTACCTGGCCTATCTGCGCTGATCCTATCTTGCACTAACTCTATACACGCTCACAAGACTATCGACACACTCACACATACACAAACCCACACATTCACATACACTACATACACACGCACACATATGCATACCGACAACACAAACACGCATACAGGCACAACGCAAACACACAATACACACACATACACTTACACTTTCACCTTCATCATTTGCTGCTGCTACTGTTCTTCATTTTACTCTTATTAATTTGAATATCTATCCTGATGCCTAGTCACTTTACCTTGCTTTTATGTACATATCTACCTCAATTCGTTTTTAAACGTTTCGTTATTATTTTTTTTAACTCTGCATCATTGGGAAGGGCTTGTAAGCAAAGTGCATGTGACATTACAATTCGATTTGATGACACACTGTACAATACTGTCTATTATACTGTAAAAAGGTAAATGCCACCATAATCGGAATGAATGGATGAATGAATTACATTCATTGAGGGGAGGAGTTTGTATTTCACAGTCGGCTATTTTACTGCAATTACAAGGGATTGATGCAAGCAGGTTGGCTGTTGGATAAAGTGTTTACACATTACAGCATATGAATATTTGGTGTTTTACATCACTTGCACTTCTTGAGATCTTAACAAAAGCTTACAAACTGGCAGCAACTACAGGGCAAAACAGACATCGCAAAATATTAAATCATTTAAGGTTTAAGACTTGCTGCCACTCTAATCTGTCCCCTATACTGTACATTCTAAATTGATTGGGCACTATAACGACATACGAGGTAAGTTGGTACTGCTCACGGGTGCAACAAATATAGCCTCTTACAAGGCACACCTCAAAATATGTTAATGAGACAGAAACAACATTACCATGCACCCACTAGTAGTCAAAAGGTTGTTGGTGCTCCAAAGATATGGTACGGCACTGTACTCTGTGGTGTGGAATTACAGTACCACTAGAAATACAGCAATTTTCACCAAATGCATCATCATTTGGTTAAATAACAGTTAAATAAAGGTTAAATAAAGGTTCAAGTTTTATCTTGATAATATCTAAAATGACCAGGTAAATAACAGTTTTCCATTACGGTGTAGGCTATCGTTCCTATGCATGGTGACTCCTCCTGTTATTTAATCCACTAAATGTAGATAGGAAGATGGTAGAGCACAAGCAGAGGGGGGAAGGGGGCCCTGGTAGTAGTTGGTCTCACTATGCCAGTGCACTGGACAGGCACTCCTTAAACACAGCCAACCGAACTTCTCCACACTAACAGAAGGCAGCAGTCCTAGTCTACAGTCCCATAACCAAATGGGAATGGAAGTCCAGTCTACATAGTAACCAAGCCAGGCAAGATTCTTGAAATAATGTGAGTTTACATAGCTTGATATGTCTCTGTAGCTTGATGGGGAAATTAAATTGAGCAATTGAAATAAAGTTCCTGCCAAGAATGCATTTGGGGTTATTAACAGTGTAACGTTACAAGAGTAGCCATCAGTAAAGACCATCAAAGGCATTTGGTGGATATCGGATTTCCTGAAAGGCGAATCTGCCTAGATCTTTTTTTTATTGGAAAGGTATTCCATAAAGGACATTAATTAATATTTACAGTTGTATAGATCCAAGACAAGTAGATTATTATGTCAAATTTCAAATAGTAATTTGTGCATAACAATCACCCAGTGCGGGCTAGATTCCAAAAACAACTGCTACACAGCAAGCAATTTGCGCGCGAGACAACAGCATATCAGTCAGGGGTTGCGTCTGTTTCGAAGTTGACCTGATGAACTCGCGTACAGAGAAGGATATCTCTATCGCGCTCTCTCTCTCTGCCATTGAAGACATTTAATTGGAAATACATGAAGCAAGTATGTTACAATCGCATTATTAAATGGCACGTGATGTTTAAATTGACTAACGAGAATTAACTCTAACGTTCAGAATATTTTACAGTCCATTCAATCTGGTTTTGAAGAGCGCTTGCAGATCGATACATTTAGGAGCATTTTGAATTACATAACTTTATACTTGACTATCTACTCTGGTCAGTGTGTCCGTTTAAAGTCATAATAGCCAACTATATCCTACACTCAGCGCCTTGGAATTTCGACCACAACTATGTGGACAAGAATGTCGAGGAATTTCCCACTCCAGCCAATCTGATCTAGATTTCAGAACCAAGGACAGTTCACACCTGCTCCACCTGGGAGACCGACGCGCGACGTCTCCTCACTTCTCGACTTTAACAATGCAACCAGGTAAGAAATTAACTCTGCTGTTTAAGGCTGGGCTACTCACTGTCACAGCATGCCAGTTTTATCAGAAATACTTGTGTATCCATATAGCATTAGCTAAAGCGTTATTCACATGGTTTAATAGTGCCTTTCCTACAGGTCTATAGCAACTGTACAATACAATTTTACCTCCCTATCGATGTAGGTTTTAACATTGTAGCCTTCCATGCTATATGGCTAAATTATGCAGTTTATGGAAATAGCCTACAAATAGATTATTTTCCATTTGAAAAAAATATGTTGAATTTAGAAGATCTATTGCATACAATAGCAGGCTATAATAAATGCTGGAAGAGTAGGCGTATTATGATTACAAATAAATATAATCTTGAATCAGCTGTTTATAAGCACATGCACAAGTTGTCACCACTCCCACTTCATATGTAGTCCATGCTCTATTGTTCTGCACATGATCAATCTAAAGCAAAGTTTGACAGGTCAAGAAGAATGTGACACAGTACTGACTATGTTTTAAAATGAACTATTCCTAGATCATACCTTGTATATTACTAAATGATATCCTAAATGATATCCTATGTATTTCTCACTGGTAGGCTATATAGGAATTTTATTAGGAATATTTGCATTATTATTCACATCTTAGTCAGTTAGAAAAGGCTCTTATCCAGAGCGATTTACAGGAGCAATAGCCGATTTAAAAGTCACGATGATAACTTGGTCTTGAGAGCGGGGAAAGGATAGATTTTATTGACAGTGCAGAGCTGGAGATGCAGGTGCTAGCCTGCGAAAAGTGAAATATTCCAATCAATCAACATACCAAAAAACTGCCTGTGCCAAGCAAGCATGACCATCCTCCATGAGACATCAGAGATCTGTCCTAAGATTTAAAGCTGACCATAGCAGCATATAGTGTAGCCTACAGTAGGCCCTACCAGGCGCTATATTAATGTATTTTTAGATCACATTATGTGGTGAACAGGTACTGAAGGAACTTGGATTTTGTCTGTCCTCTCTACCTATAGCATAGGCTACTACAGGCTGTCCTCATTGTTAATTCTGCGTTGTGAAGTAAAAGTTGTCACAAATATAAATAGTAAATTAAAGTACAGATACCCCCAAAAACGACTTAAAATAGTATTTTTACTTAAGGAGTTTACACCACTGCATATAGGTGGCACAAGGATTCAAACCCACAATCCTGGCATTGCAAGTGCCGTGCCCTACCAACTGAGCCATACAGGACCAGAAACAGACGCAGTTCCTCTATAGGCTAACACATCTAACTGGGAATAGAGATTCATCTAATTAAGCTCTATCCTTCTTCATGAAACACCATCGAAACCCCCTTCCTTCCTGTTTTGAAGTCACACCCATTGTGTGTTGTTTCTCTGCTCACTTTACAGGACTAATAACCCCATTCATCTCATGTAGAAAGGAGTCAAAAGCCTCTTATCACCCCACAAAAAGTAGATCGTAGTTGGATTACTTTTTTGGGGTTTGAGCCCAAAACCCTCCTGTGAGAATTTGACACTCAGTCACTAATGCTCTATGTTGTAGCATACAATGGCTATTCAGTCAAACTTTCTAGTTTGAATAGGCTTCCGTTTACTGAGTGCACTTTTTCAATACATCACAAAAGAACACCAGTTGGCCTTCTGAATGTCCCCCTGTGAGAACTACTTGAAATCTGAAGTACCTATCAGAGTTAGATTCAGCTATGGAACATTTTGAGGTCATTTTGAAGCCCATTGAGTCTTGGGCATTCTCACGCTGTACTGATGAATATTCCAAAGCAACGCAGAGATGAGGGCCGGGGGAAGGTCTTGAAGTTAACATTTTTGGTTCAAGTGAGGAGAAAGGGAATTGACAAGCATGTTGTGGTGTGTGTGTGTCCGTGTGTTTGAACTGAGAGATGAAATGGATCACTGAAACACAATAGTGACTTGGAGTGATAGAAAAGCGGGAAAGGTGCTATATCACATGGGTTAATCTAAATCATGATTATTTCAGAGTCACAAATAGATACCACCTTTAGGTATATCTGTCTAGAATAAGACGTGTTATCCCTTTATGATTACAGGTGTTATTCCCATTCATCAACACAAGGTGTCTACTGTTAGTGTTGCCTTAGGGTGTAAGTCATTGCTACTTATGTGTTATGTGTTAAATATTTATATCCATCTTAGGAGGCATTGTTTAATTGTTTATTTATTGAAATGTTAAAACAAGTTAATCGAGCCTGGTAACCCAAAACATGAAACAGAATATTTTCGAGAAGAAAAACCAAAGCCATTATTTTAAATATTACAGACTGAGCATCAATCATACGTATACCAATGACGTTATATAATACTCATTATATTCACACCAGCCATTCATACTCATACCAATGGTGATACCCATTATAATGCCAATGTTATGATAGACACAATCAGACATGTTTAATCTATGGAGACTGTATTTGAGCAGTGCCTTGAGCAGCTGGGTTCTCTGTCTGAGGGCAAACAGGGCATAGGCTCCTTCTGGCTCCACCATGTGTTGTGTGATGGTGTTCAGGTCTGTTAGGGAGGGTCACTGGCTGTGCTGTCTGACATCTCACCACCTGATCAGGGTGCCACTTAACACAGCATGGGGACATCTACCAACTAACAACATTATTGTCCATATGAAGGTGCCATCATGCACCACTTACCAAGAGAACTAACTGCAAACTATTTGATCTGAAAGTCTAGCTCAGTAGAACCTATTCTAGACTCTTCTACATCAATATATTCACAAGTGTCTGCTGCCCACAGTTGATGCAAACAGAAGCTTCAATCGGGAGTCTTTGTACAGTAAAAGCCAGTGAACTGTACCGTACCAGTGGATCTTAAGGACCTGTGCTTGGTTGAAACATGTGCTCAAAGCAACATTTGTACTTAGTCACTCAATAATATGAGAAATGTCCGATATTTGGATCCAAGGGAGAGAGGCACATTGTATTGGAGGCGGTTGACTACTGTACTGTATGCTGCTAGAGTGATCTGCGTTGGAGAGCCCGACAGCTTTTCAACGCACGTGATGGGAGGCTGGTGTGGATTTGGTACTGTATGTGTGTGTTAGCTAGCGAGCTGAGGGTTCAAAGTGGAGCAATTATGCACACTGTCTTCTCTTTTTGAACCCCTGTTTCACTGGGAATAATTGTGCAGAGACAGCTGCGTAGGGAGGGAGCAGCTCTCTTGGCTGCCAAGTGCTATCGTGACGGTCGATTCCGCCACGAGACAAATTTAATGATGTGACCATGGCCTGATAGAAAATTCCTCAGAACTAAGAGGAGGATGAGCAAGAGTTGACAGTTGTAGTAGCAGCTCCAAATGACTCTTGGTCCCCTTGGTTATTTGCTGTCTCCTGTTTAAGGGAACAGTATTATGAGCTCTACTAAGTGGGAAATGTTTTCCTAATTTTGCCAGAGATATCATTTGATATCTACCTACCTCCCATACTTCAAACTTGTGTATCCCTATATCTCTTCAACACACATCTGGGGAACTTGTAGTCGGACTGTATTTGCCATCACCAGCCTAAGATCCACTTTTGGATCAAAACGTTGTATAACTAAGCCTAATTAAATGTATGTGGTGATGCCATCGTGTCCGTGTTCTATATCTTTAGGATTTTTTGGGGCGACTATGACAGTCAGTCCTTAGACCATACCTTGGCCCCGATTCGTCCATTAAACTCAGGCTCTGCAAATGGAGAGTCCGTACCAAGCCCACCTGGTACACGGGACAGTCGAGTGGGAGGATTCAATTGCTAACATCAATTAAATAGTTTTGGGTCACCTGTACCCAGTAGCTCCTGTTGGAAGGCTTTACAACAACAGACTGTGGCTCAGTCCCAACAAGTTCTCCTTCCCCTTGAAGTGTGCACTCGTTCACTACTCCCCACAAATTGTAAAGCACGGATTGGTGTAGGCATGGGCTAGAGGAAGTTTCCATATACCAGTCATATCCTTTCAAATCCATAACGGGAACTGAACAAGTACACAGTTCGAGAGAAAGGAGATACTATTGGTACACACGCTATGAGACAGGAAGAAGGATATGGCTGGCATATTTGTATGCTTCATGATCTCACCATACCAATCATAGCCATGCTAAACACCTGCTCCACTAAACTACACCAAACAAAAGTTCTGGGTTTTGCCTTGACAGGTCTAAGCAGCTATAAAACAGAATAGAAGGCAGAAGAAAATGTAGCATTGTAAAATAGTTAACTCAGTCTACTTTACCTTGTAGAATAATATGAACAGTTGATTTGGACAGAATATTTGGTTGTTTATGAAGTTTTTGCCGTTATAAGTGTTCTCCTCACACTATTTTTATTGAGCGTGGATCACTGTCTTGCAAATGGTGCACAGGCAGTTCCAGTTGTTTTTCTCTTGGAGGGAGAGAAGAGGTTTCATCAATGCACCATATGGTCTACAGTAATGTAGGGGTTGAGTTCCTGTAGAGATGGCAGATTCAGCAGCAATCATTGCACTTGTTCCTGCTCATTTGCTTCCTTGTCTGTTGCTGGGGTGTGACTGAACAATATCCCCCTGAACACTATCACACACGCACGCACCAGGGGGGAGAGGCTATATGAACACTCCTGGTGTACAAAGTGATGATGTATGTCGCGCTGCTGAGAGCCGAGTGAACCGAATCACACAGACCAACTTTTTTTGGCCAGACTGAAGACTGAACTGACTAGCCTCTTTCTCACCAGGGGCCCACCCACAGGAAGAGTGACAGAACATGCTATAGGTGGCATACTATGACCACAAGTTATTACTAACTATAGTCATGGGTGCTGAGAGATGTAGGTGTGCACATTCCTTCTGTACTAACTTTTTGAAAAAACTTTGTGTATGTTTAACATTGACCAGTTTACTGCGATAAGGTACCTGTAGGTAGAAAACGTTTAAGATTAACACATTTATCTTGACAAATAGTATTACATTAACTCCTCTATATGTCCACTACCAGAGCTTGGCAAAGATTATCAACATCTGGCCGTATCCTTTTAGCAACGGCAAAACTGGTTGAAATTATGTATTTTCAACCAGTTTTGCAACAGCATGTACAGTATGAGTGAGATGGTTGATTGAAAACCCAGGCCACACCTTCAACTAACAGCTATAGCTACTATCTCCCATCAGTGATGAGGTGGTGTGTCCAGCAGCTAATGGGACTGAATACCTCAGCTTTCCTTAACAAAGTTCTCAGATGACCAATCATAGTTTGATATTGAATGTCGATTGTGAAAAAAAAAATAAATTTAAGTAGTGTTTTCACGATGCCAGAATTTTTTACTTCGATACCGATACCAGGTATAGTATCAAAATACTCGATTCCGTTACGATACTCAATAACAAAACAATATCACTGCAAAAGAAAGAAGGCATATTAGCCAAAGGCACTTGATCCAGACAGTTAAGCTCAGCTACTGCTCTGTTCAATCGCTGGGCATCTTTTGAGTTCATTACATTACAAATTCTTTTACCTCAACATGTTTCAGATGCCATGTATGCATTATTGAATCAATTATACAATCATACAATCAATTTTACTTTGTATTTACCAATCTACATAACAACATAATGGTAATCATTTATTTGAATTAAAAATCTCTTTTGATATACTGGCTAAATCAAGATGAAGCCTAGGCCTATCCACAATACAGGTGAACGCACATTCAGTAGGAGTGTATGTGCCTGCATTGAGTTATTGAGCTTGTTTTGGCTGATTCCATGGGGCTACAGATAACAAACAATCTGTTTCCCTTCCTTATTGTACATTTGCATACAAATAGTCTATTTTATAAAAATGTGTGCTGTCTCTTTAACCAGTAATATCGTCATTCACAAGGCAAGAGGGGGGCGGCCTGTCGGAACACAGCCAGTTCGCTCAGGCATAGATCATCTTTGGGAGAGATGTGAGACAAAGACCGAATAAGTGAATGAATAAAGTTTTTGTTGGCAATCAGCTTTGAAATCAGCATACAAGCTTGGCGCACCTATATTTGGGGAGTTTCTCCCATTCTTCTCTGCAAATCCTCTCAAGATCTGTCAGG
The DNA here is from genome assembly GCF_029448725.1 of Salvelinus fontinalis. Classification (NCBI taxonomy): domain Eukaryota; kingdom Metazoa; phylum Chordata; class Actinopteri; order Salmoniformes; family Salmonidae; genus Salvelinus; species Salvelinus fontinalis. Next base: position 30,513,881 of record NC_074667.1, read on the forward strand.
TTGGATGGGGAGCGTCGCTGCACTGCTATTTCCAGGTCTCTCCAGAGATGTTCGATCGGGTTCAAGCCCGGACTCTGGCTGGGCCACTCAAGGACATTCAGAGACTTGTCCTGAAGCAACTCCTGTGTTGTCATGGCTGTGTGCTTAGGGTCGTTGTCCTGTTGGAAGGTGAACCTTTTCCCCAGTCTGAGTTCCTGAGCGCTCTGGAGCAGGTTTTCATCAAGGAGCTCTCTGTACTTTGCTCCATTCATTTTTCCCTCGATCCTGACTAGTTTCCCAGCCCCTGCCGCAGAAAAACATCCCCACAGCATGATGCTGCCACCACCATGTTTCACGGCCGGTATAGTGCCAGGTTTCCTCCATATGTGACATTTGGCATTCAGGCCAAAGACTTCAATCTTGGTTTCAATAGACCAGAGAGAGTCCTTTAGGTGTCTTTTGGCAAACTCCAAGCGGGCTGTCATATGCCTTTTCCTGAGGAGTGGCTTCCGTCTGGCCACTCTACCATTAAGGCCTGATTGGTGGAGTGCTTCAGAGATGGTTGTCCTTCTGGAAGGTTCTCCCATCTCCACAGATGAACTCTGGAACTCAGAGGGACCATCAGGTTCTTGGTCACCTCTTGGTGGTTCCACACTTCTTCCATTTAAGAATGATGCAGGCGACTGTTGTACCCCTCTCCAGATCTGTGCCTCAACAAAATCCTGTCTCGGAGCTCTACAGACAATTCCTTTCGACCTCATTGCCTAGTTTTCGCTCTGACATGCACTGTAAACTGTGGAATCTTATATAGACAGGTGTGTGCCTTTCCAAATTATGTCCAATCAATTGAATTTACCACAGGTGGACTCCAATCAAGTTGTAGAAACATCTCAAGGATGATTAATTGAAACAGGATGCACCTGAGCTCAATTTCGAGTTACATAGCAAAGGGTCTGAATACTTATGTAAATAAGGTATTTCTGTTTTCGCTTTGTCATTATGGGGGTATTATATAGTGTAGATTCACGAGGAGGAGAAAAAATACTTTATCCATTTTAGAATATAGCTGTAACGTAACAAAATGTGGAAAAAGGGATGGGGTCTGAATACTGTCTGAATGCACTGTATTTTCCCATTCATTACAAAGACCCCCATTGCTTTGTTTGACAAACCCATGCAGCTCTCTCTCTCTATCTCTCTCTCTCTCCAGTCAAACAAATATTTTCAACCCTAATATACCTGATATATGACCTCAACATGATATGAATTTATATCAGCAAAACTCTTGTCATACTGCCCACTACCCCTCCCTGCCCACCCACCACCATCCTCTTTTTTTGCCCACCATGTTTCCATGGCAACCACAGTTAGCGAAGAAGAGAGCCCTTCCAAGAGTGAGAATATCTCTGATTATACTTCTCGTATGGTATGGTGGTGGTATGGTTCACACTCCATGATGCTACACTGTAAATATTTGATTAGCTTTTTCATTATGGATTTGTCTTCGATTAGAATAACGAATAACGAAGTATGCTAAAACCACTGTCCAAGGACAGAGCTCTTTGATACAATATTCATTCACTTCTACCTTTCATTCAAAAAGTGATCCCACTGTGGTTTTCCACACTCTTTCTCCGTGCATGCAGTCCTTGGAGATGGTTCTTCACTGAATTAGCAAAAATCTGCTTAATAGTACCAAATATGGGTTCTTTAGCTTATAACCATAGCGGAACCCTTTTTTGGTGCTACTGTAAATAGGACCCTTTCTTGAAGGTAAAAAAAAATAACCATGCTCATGAGGTTCTAAATGGAACCTGTAAGGTGCTATAAATTACATTTCCTACGGTTCTATAAAGAAGCATTAAAAAAGGTTATATTTAGCACAGAAAAAGGTTACAGCCTTAAAACCCACTTTTTGTGGGTCTTGAAACTTCCCATTAGCACTGCATGAAATGGTCACTTTTGCACTTGTTTTTAAGGACACACCTCAAATATTGCCACCCCTCCTCCGTAGTTCAAGCGACCTGATGTTAGACAGGTAAATTGACAAACCTCGGCTATGACTGGAGAATACCAGTGAGACAGTTTTTACATGACGAAATAGAACCCGAACAGGAATTTGACACTTGTGCTTCCTTAGCGTCATCCAAAAATAGAGCCCTTTATCTCTGTTGTAACTTTCTTTCTCCTCAAGTCAGTGTTCACTGTTTATATTCTTAATCTCCCAGTGATGCAATTAGTTAGAACAACTCGTGTCAAGTGCTGGACGCACTCGACAGAAGCAGAGGGCAACACATGATGCAGTATATTCACTCAGTAAATGTATTATGTACCCATGTGCATGTGCTGTGTATGTACTGTGAAGTTAGTCAAGTGAAAACAGAGGAAGTATGCATATACTGTAGATGTACAGTATGTGAGTGGGTGCAAGTGGGTGAGTGTTTCACGTTTCAGAGAAGTCAAATGTGTTATAAGATGAAATGTATCGTATCAAATCAAGCTTTATTTATACAGCACATTTCAGACATGGAATGCAACAAAATGTGCTTCATAGGAAAAAATATGTTAAAAAAATATGAAAATTAAAGCAGAAATATTTACAACACAACAAACATAAGATAAAAAAAGAAAAGAATGACAAAAACTGAACGACTAAAAAGCACCCTAAGAAAAGATAAAGATCTTAATTTTAAGATCTCTTTTAAATATGTGCACAGTTTTGGCCCCCCTCAGGTTCTCTGGCAGGCTATTCCAGATGATGAGGGCATAATAACTAAAGAATGCCTCTTCATGCCTCTTGATCCTAGGTTTTGGGATAGTTAAAAGGCCAGTGCCAGAGGACCTGAGGGACCTACTGTGTACATAACTTAAAAGCATGTCTGACATGTATTGGTGTGCACAACCAATAGAAGAATCTTGGTACCCATGCTGCAGCATTCTGTATGTTTTGCAGTTGACCAATGGCTTTCTTGGGTAGAACAGACAGGAGAGCATTACAGTAGTCAAGCCTGCTTGTAATAAAAGCATAGATGAGTCTCTCTGTCTTAGCCTGAGAGAGAAACTGCGCACTTTGGCAATGTTCCTCAGGTGGTAAAAAAAACTATTTTGGTCACATTCCTAATGTGTGATTCAAAATTTTGTTCTGAATCTAAAACTCACACCTAGGTTTTTTACCTGGTGTTTTATCTTTATTGCCCATTAATTAATATGTGCGGCCAGATTTGCGCTCTGTGCTTTGGCACCAACAAAAAGTACCTTGGTCTTGTCTTGATATAGTTGGAGGAAGTTGTAAGCCACCCAAGTATTTAAATTACTAATACAGTCTAATCATTTATTCAAAAAATTCTCTGGTGACACATAAATATAAAGTTATGTATCGTCTGTGTAGCAGTCAAAATCCATGCTGTGCTTTCTGATAATGCTGTTCAGATCTAAATTGGTTTAGGACCTATTTATTCGGTCAAGAGTTCTCTGTCACCGTATACGGTGAACATAACTCAGAGAAAATACATATCATATGTGGCGTTCCACAAGGTTTGATTTTGGGTCCGGTACTGTTCAGTTTATATATGTTACCCCTTGTAACAGATATAAACTGAACAGTACCGGACCCAAACTAATCCACCTCTCCAGTCTGTCCAGAAGGACAGCATGGTCAACAGTGTTGAATGCAGCACTTAAATCCAAGAGTACAAGGAGAGAGAGCTGTTTGGCATCTCGGTTGGCTCTAAGATAATCTCCCACTTTAACTAAGGCTGCCTTCTTCAGATATGCTATTAAAAACTGTTTTTGAAGAAGGTGGTGGGGCTAGGATCTAGAAGGCCGGTAGAAGTCTTAAGTTGTAATATCCCTTTCCTGAGCATGTCTGTGTCAAACAGGGAAAATAAATCTGTAGTGCCTTTGCGTGGTAGACTAGGGAACATATCATCAAACTTCTCATCAGGTTTTGCTTGACTGATACCCAGCCTAATGTTGATTATCTTATCTCTGAAATATGCCGCACAGTCATCACATTTAGATGGGGAGGGAAGTTCAAATAGGTTTGAGGGGGTAGGATTTATCAGGCCATCAATGGTCGAGAAGACCACTCTCAAATTATTCTGATTAATAGTGATCAAGTTAGAAAAATGAGCCCGTCTGGCATTTCTAATTGCCTTTTTATAAATGCCAAGTTGCTCTCTCAGAATATCATAACGGACCTGCAACTTTGACTTTCTCAACTTCCGCTCTGCCTTTCTGCAATTTCTCTTTAATTGATTAATTTCCTCACTCATCCAAGGGTGATGTGGCCTTTTTCAACTTTAATGGAGCTATGGCATCAATGGTTGGCCTTAATGTTCTATTAACGTTATCAACTAAATCATCACAAGAGGAAGGCTGAATAGGTGGTGGAGAATTGTTCATACATTCAATAAAATCTGTAGCAACTTCAGAGGTAGGATAGTGTTTCTTAATAATGGTTTCAGAATTACCTGGTGCTATGGGCAACAAGGTAGTAAAAAATACACAGTGGTGATCAGATAAAGCAACATCAACAATAGAGGATATGTCAATAGAAAGCCCCTTGGTAATTAACAGGTCCAGAGTATGGCTGCGGTTATGAGTGGGCCCAGTAGCATGTTGGGAAAAGTCCATAGAGCTCAAAAGATTCATACGGTCTTTTAGTCAGTCTGTTTCTCAGCATGAATATTAAAATCGCCCAACACAATGATTTTATCATAGTTCTCAAGGACATCATTCAGATAAATCATTAAATAAAGTGGGGCAGTACTTTGGTGGCGTATACAAGGTTATGTCCAGCATTGGATGCTGACAATTAAACAGTATAGCATGATGCTCAAAAGACCAAAAGTCGCCAAACGAAATATCCTTACAGCTGAGAGTAATAGTAAAAATAGAGGTTGCCCGCCCACCCCTTTTCCATTTTCTGAGAGAGTATGAAAAGCTGTAGTCCAGGGGGAGTCTTCAATAAGAGAGGAACAACAGTCTGATGATAGCCACGTTTCAGTGAGTAACATGGAATCAACTTTGAGCTCAGTAATGAGGTCATTCACGAGAAAGCTTTTACTAGTGATTGCTCTAATATTTAAAAGCCCTATATTCAATGACTGTGGGACACTCTGCCCCTGGGGAATCTGCCTCGAGGTAACCAATGGAATAACAACCAAATTATTAACGTTATAAACACGTTTTCTGACAGTCTCCAGTCTAACAGAATGGTAGAAGATGACAGTTTGTATAAACTCACCAGAAGGTGGAGTTAAAGTAACATAAATTAGGTTACTCACAACAACCGTAGTGCCATTTCAACAGGAGTTGCTTATGCTTTCCAAGTTCTGTGTTGCTTACATGCTGACCACACCTCTCGCGTTACGTGCACAAGCGTTGCAAAATACATTTACACATACAGTTGAAGTCGGAAGTTTACATACACCTTAGCCAAATACATTTAAACTCAGTTTTTCACAATTCTTGACATTTAATCATAGGAAAATTCCCTGTCTTAGGTCAGTTAGGATCACCAATTTATTTTAAGAATGTGAAATGTCAGAATAATAGTAGAGAGAATGATTTATTTCAGCTTTTATTCATTTAATCACATTCCCAGTGGGTCAGAAGTTTATACACTCAGTTAGTATTTGGTAGCACTGCCTTTAAATTGTTAAACTTGGGTCAAACGTTTCGGGTAGCCTTCCACAAGCTTCCCACAATAAGTTGGGTGAATCTTGACCCATTACTCCTGACAGAGCTGGTGTAACTGAGTCAGGTTTGTAGGCCTCCTTGCTCACACACATTTTTCAGTTCTGCCCGCAAATGTTCTATAGGATTGAAGTCAGGGCTTTGTGATGGCCACTCCAATACCTTGACTTTGTTGTCCTTAAATCCATTTTGCCACAACTTTGGAAGTATGCTTGGGGTCATTGTCCATTTGGAAGACCCATTTGCGACCAAGCTTTAACTTCCTGACTGATGTCTTGAGATGTTGCTTCAATATATCCACATCATTTTCCTACCTCATGATGCCATCTATTTGAAGTGAAGTGCACCAGTCCCTCCTGCAGCAAAGCACCCCACAACATGATGCTGCCACCCCCGTGCTTCACGGTTGGGATGGTGTTCTTCGGCTTGCAAGCATCCCCCTTTTTCCTCCATAACGATGGTCATTATGGCCAAAAATGTATATTTCTGTTTCATTAGACCAGAGGACATTTCTCCAAAAAGTATGATCTTTGTCCCCATGTGCAGTTGCAAACCATAGTCTGCCTTTTTTATGGTGGTTCTGGAATAGTGGCTTCTTCCTTGCTGAGCGGCCTTTCAGGTTATGTCAATATAGGACTCGTTTTACTGTTGATACACATACTTTTGTACCTGTTTCCTCCAGAATCTTCACAAGGTCCTTTGCTGTTGTTCTGGGATTGATTTGCACTTTTTGCACCAAAGTCCGTTCATCTCTAGGAGACAGAACGCGTCTCCTAGAGGTGTCTCCTAGAGATGGCGTATGACGGCTGCGTGGTCCCATGGTGTTTATATTTATTATAGTATTATTGTTTGTACAGATGAACGTGGTACCTTCAGGCGTTTGGAAATTGCTCCCAAGGATGAACCAGACTTGTGGAGGTCTACAATTATTTTTCTGATGTCTTGGCTGATTTCTTTTGATTTTCCCATGATGTCAAGTAAAGAGACACTGAGTTTGAAGGTAGGCCTTAAAATCCATCCACAGGTACACCTCCAATTGACTCAAATTATGTCAAATTGCCTATCAGAAGCTTCTAAAGCCATGACATCATTTTCTGGAATTTTCCAAGCTGTTTAAAGGCACAGTCAACCTAGTGTATGTAAACTTCTGATCCACTGGAATTGTGATACAATGAGTTATAAGTGAAATAATCTATCTGTTCACAATTGTGGTAAAAATTACTTGTGTCATGCACAAAGTAGATGTCCTAACCGACTTGCCAAAACTAGAGTTTGTTAAAAATACATTTGTGGAGAGGTTGAAAAATTCGTTTTAATGACTCCAACCTAAGTATGTAAACTTCCCACTTCAACTGTATATGTTATTCAATCATTGCATCCACACTGCTCGCACGTGTCAACGAGCGTCTGCGTAGCCAGGCGCTAAAATAGAACTCTATTTGTGATGCTTGGCGCACTGCAAGTCCCGCATCTCCCATTTGCTCATTGGTTTTAGGAGCATATAACCACGTAAGTGATTGAACGGTGATCTGAGGTCTACTCTCCTATCCAGTTGGTGGTGGTAATGCACCTTCAAGTTGGTTGCTAACCGCAATATAAAGTCCAAAGAAGAAGAAGAAGACAGAAGGAGGAGAGATTACTCGAAACTAACTTGGTTTACCCTTTTATCTGTGGATTAATTGTCGGAGTAGAAGTCATTGTGTATTTCAGGTAAAATAACAAGCCAATGTTAATGTCCGAGGATAAATTATCTAGCAACAGCAAGCTAGCTAGCTAAATTGCCATGAATGTTTAATGTTTTTTAATGTCCCCAAAATAATATAGTTGGTTCGGAGTTGATTTTGATATTTCAACCTGCGTGTCCTGATCATATCTGGTGTGGATGGGCAAAATCAAAATGTGCGGTTAGGGTGAATCCTGGCTCTTTTAAAACATTCTGGTTGCTCCCACAGCAAATGAAAGTTGTCACAGAAAGAGATTCCTGTCATTGCAAAGTTTCTTCAGGTACTTGTTCAGGGCGAAGAGTCGGCTGAAACGTTACGGACACCTTTGATAGCATGGGAGTGGGCAAGAGATAATTATTATCTTCCCTGTGCTAGCGAAAATGATCGCCTAAAATGAAAGTCGTTAAAACCTACGTGAGTGATGATGGTGTCAATGGAGTAGTTGGCCACAACCGTGAGCAGAAGGGAGTTGATTGCATGGACATGGGCTCCTGGGTGACAGTGGACCAGTCCACAGATCATAGGCAGGCCAAAATCTCTCACCATAGGGCTGCCTACATTGATGGTGGTCGTGATGGAATCCAATGGGTAAGCGACCTGCTGAACTGTGGTGGCCATTGGAGAGGATGCCACTGGGCGGCCTGTTGGTATACACCCAGGATCCATGCTGACTCCCAGGGCTGGTAGGTCCGTCTCAAGCGGGGCAAAGCTGTTTGATAGCTCGATTGGATCTTCTCGGATAGATGAAGTGTGGCCAGACTTCCTCCCCGATCTCCAACGCCTTGCGTGTATCCAGTCTCCCATCTTATGTCTCATGGAGTTTACTGTAAGATCTCATGGAGTTTTCATGTTAGATTGTAGTATAAGGCATCAATATAAAGATTAGCCAAACAACCTCTCTTAGAAGATTAATATTTAATATCCAACTGCTAGCTTCACATAGAACAAGTCATACAAAGGATAGTTCAAAAGACCACCTCGGAACGTACATGAATACCAATAACCTTTTCCGACACATCTGTGTCGAACAGATGTAGGGTTTTGGATGAGCCCTTCCAACGTAGGGATAGTTTGCAGTGCAGCTTGGCTGGATCGGTCATGAAAACCAGATCACCAACTGGTTTGAAAACATTTCCCTTGCTGTATTTCTCCTTCTGTTTTTTTCCCCCAAGCCAGATGTAACTGGGAGTTGGCATCAGCAAAGGCCAACAGTAGTCTGGATGTTACAGAGGAGGCGTACTGTGATGGGGACTTTGAGGAGATGTCAGACGGGCTGGGCGGCGTGACAACTCAGTGCATGTTTCTTCCTTCCCTGTGTTTGACCACGTAGTTGTAAACATTGAGTTCCAGTGCCCATCGTGCTCTCCGCCCTGTAGGATCATTGTCCAGTGGGATCATCCTGAGCCACACGTGTGGTATGTGATCAGTTACGACCTTGAACGGATTGCCTCCCAGATAGTGTATGAAATATCGGATGGACCACACTATAGAGTAGAGTTCCTTGTCATATGTGGACCAGTTTCTCTCAGATGGGTTGAACATGTGACTAGCATAGGCGATCACTGATTCTCTGCCATTCTGCACTTGACTGAGAACAGCACCAACTGCCATCTTGGATGCATCACAGTGAATGAGGAAGGGCTCGGGAAAAGTCAGGGAATGACACGATAGGTGGCACTGAGAGGGTCTGTTTCAAGTATTTGAAAACCTCATCTGCCTCCCTTGACTACTCAAAAGGAACGTCCTTGAGTGTGAGCATTAACTCTGAAAAAGAGCTAAGTATTGCTTTCCACCAAAAACATCAAACTTTCCAAGAGTTTTCCCATAGAAAATTGAGTTGCTTGTGGCAGAGAAATCCAGTTTGGTTGGAAAGATTGTGGCTAAATCATTGTCTGTTGTGTCAGCACAAGCTTTGACAGGTAATTCCCCTCAAAAAATCCTTAGAGTAAAACTCTCCTTGTCCTTTCCATCACCATGAAATGGTTGGAGCAGATCCACTTTATAATATATCACTTTGTTAACAGCAGCAAGCTCTCACCTTTCCTCTCGCCTCTCCTATCCTCCTCTGAGTCTGACATTCTTGAATTATTGATATATCTTGAATCAGATATCAAATTTAATTCCTCTCACATTTTAGCTGTTTAGTCCGTTTGTTATTCCACTCACTTGTAATTGTATAGTCCTTTCGTAAGTCTGTTTGGTTGCATTGTTTGAATTTATTTGTATTTTTACAGGGACAGTGCACATTAATCAACGTTTTAGTAAAAGTTACCAGTTTTAGCCAGCCGGCTAATTTTCAACCGCAGTTCTTGGTCTTGAATAGAAAGCTTCACAGCAGAGGCTCATTCATTCACAGTTTGCATGCTAGCTAGTTCAGTGCTGTGGTCGGTAGCACCGTCATGCAAAACAGCATATAAAGTCTGTAATTCCTAACAGAAACTGAAAAGTTCTGTTCCCCAGCCTCTGTCACCTATTATGTAAGGTGTGGATATGAAGATGAGCCTAATAGCTTATCACTTAGATGATTAATATGTAATATCCAACTGCTAGCTTTACATAGAACAAGTAATACATCAAAGGCTAGTTCAAAAGACCACCCGGGAACATGCATGAACCCCAATAACCTTTTCCCTGGTCAAGTATTCCATAGAGTGATTACGCCCTCTCATGGCGAGGAGACATTAACAGTACATCACTTTCTACACTAGTATGAAACATGTGCTGCCCTTTTTTCATGTCTTATGTGGAAGCCTTTCCTACTGCTATTGCTACAAATACAGTCAATAAACTTGCCAAGGTGGAAAATGCTAACTTTAGGAACGTGATATCTATCAACAAGTGACACGTGACATGCACACAGATGATAGATTGGACTGCCCAGAATTAGACTTTCTATCATGTTTCGATGAAGAGCACAAACACATGGAAAGCTTAACATACTCAGGGAGCATTATAATTGACAGATTACAAGTTTGGCATCCCAAATGGCACCATATTCCCTACCTAGTCCACTTCTTTTGCCACGAGCCATATGGGTCCTGTTCAAAAGTAGTGCACTGTAGGGAATATGGTTCCATTTAGGATGCAGAGAAGACTATCGGGCTAATAGGAGCCACATGAACCAGTGGTACTTTAACTGAAGCATTGTTATTTATAATTATTTTTTAATTATGCGCAAAATGGTAGAAAGAGGAAGGGTGGGAGAGAAAATCAGAGGGAGAGTCTGTGTGGCTGTGGAAGAGAGAGAAAGACAGAGAAAAAGAGATTAGGAATTAGGAAAAAAATGGGAGAATATAGGTATTTAAATGTCTAGAGGGCAGTAGATTTGGGTGCTGGAAAATACAGGCAGAGGAGTGAAACGTGACCAACCACCTCGATTCGGTCTTATGTAGTAACATTTGAAATTGTGTTTTTTACTTTGGAGAAAAGTAGAGAATCAGAGCTACAAATTGTATATCATACACTGCAGTTGAGGAACAATTGGAAAGTAATTATGCTTTGAAAGTTAATGAACTTGTAACCTCACTTTTGAGAAAATGGCCCTTGAATGTTTTGGTACACCTACTGGAGAGCTCTTCTTTGTCTACACCTATTCAGCATTGTTTATACCCACTTAAGCCTTAGCCCCACCCATCTCTTTAATCAACCAAAGATTTCAAAATTACAAATTGTGAAAGTGCTAGCCTACAATAAGGAAAAACTCCAGGTTAAAATACTATTATCTAGACCTTGGCCTATATCCTAATCTGACCTTGGTGCAGGTGATGTTGTTCTTCACATTACCATCTCTGGTAAACGCACAAAAAAAATCAACATTTATTTGTCACAGTGAAATGGTTACTTCTATATTTGCATAGTAGCAATATAAAAAATAGAAAGTGTCCAGATAAAAATATTGTATAAATATTTAATAATTATTAGATGATGCTTACCAAGACACTAGGGGTGTGCCGAGTAGTCGGACAAAACAAGTATAATAACGGTGTCACGCCCTGACCTTAGAGATCCTTTTTATTCTCTATTTTGGTTAGGTCAGGGTGTGACTAGGGTGGGTAGTCTAGTTTTTTCCTTTCTATGTTGGCCTGGTATGGTTCCCAATCAGAGGCAACTGTCTATCGTTGTCTCTGATTGGGGATCATATTTAGGCAGCCTTTTCCCACTGCGTTTTTGTGGGATCTTGTCTATGTCTAGTTGCCTACGAGCACTACATTAGTTTCACATTTCGTTTTGCGCTTTATTGTTTTCTGTGAGTTTCATCCAATAAACATGTGGAACTCTATGCACGCTGCGCCTTGGTCCATTAATTCAACCAACGATCGTGACAAACTCATATGGGCAATTTTGCTGATACAATTATGATCCGAGAATTTTTTCGGGTGCCAGCAAGCATGTTTCTCATGTGTTAGTCAGAGAGTTTCTTAACCATACTGTACTGTGTGTATTGTAAAGTGGTTGTTCCACTGGATATCATAAGGTGAATGCACCAATTTGTAAGTCGCTCTGGATAAGAGCGTCTGCTAAATGACTTAAATGTAAATGTACTGTCTTTGAGTCACTCGTTTGCATGGTCTAAATAACTCAACTGGCTTGATACTTGATACTGCTGCTGCTGATACTACTGCTCTGATTGGATAGAGTGAAGATCTATTTCTCCTCATAATTTCAGGATCACTTTTCTTTGCATGTTTTCGGTCTGATCATTTAGATTGTTGCTGCCTGCTACTATGATAAATCACATTGCGAGGACATTTGCTATCAAGCTATCAATGTGCATAATATCTAACAAGTTGGGTAAGGGTAGGGAAAAAAGCTCAAATGCTAATGCGCATTCTGACTGAGTGACAGCAAACTTGGCTGCCTGCAACAAAATGAGGAGACAGACACAGACACACATACGCACTGACACCTCCGCGAGCTGCTCCCAATCGGCATATTTTTTTGCTGTGAGAACATGCAGGGAGGTAAATTACCAACAACTATTTAGGAATGTTAAAACACTTCAGTTTTTTCTGATCACGTGTATCATCCTATCCAACTGTCACGTGTCAATTTACAGATACGATTACGAATATGAGTATGGCCATATCAGCACACTTGTCTAAATTGATGGGACGTGAAAGAAATGTGATAACCACCCCCCAGCCACATTTAGCTAAGTGGATGGGTCACTATTGTCTAGACTTATACACATGTTCATGAAATACAATATATGGCCGTAATCACCCACAGACACACCTGGCTAACTTCATGGGTCATGTAATCTGGCAAAGTGGAGTATTTTCTTAAGACATGTAGCTAGCTAAACAATGAACCATAATCCCAACCCATACTACTAGCAATACAACACTGATTGTCATAGCTAGGCACCATGCATGAAATGCTCTAGTATGAATGTACAGGTAGTTAAAGCTAACCAACTAGGTTCAATGTGAGCTAGCTAGCTAACATTATGCTATAACTAGCAATTCAAATGGATTAGCTTGCGAGGCAGCAAACTAACGTTCGAACAGTACACTTTAACTCGCAATGAAAATGACTTTCTGACAAAATTAGAAACGTATAATTATCAGTGTACATGGATGAATGCTTTACGGCAGACTGGAAACCTTTTAACTCGGTTTTGTTTGTACAGCTTGTTTGGCCTGTGTTATGTCAAGTCACTCCGGTTCACACTGACTGTGTGCAGAAAGTAGTCCATCAAAACTTTTTCCCACTAATCTTTGTCGATAGTGCCTGCTAAACTCAGGGCAGCAATGTTGTTGAGAGGAGTAGCAACACTTTTGCAGTTCTCCATGGATAACATTATATCTTTAAAAAAAGATGTGGTAGCAAGGATTATCTACACATACTGCGGAGCTCACATTATAGACAGAAGCATGCTACATGGCAGACCAATCTGAACTCATCTATCTGCACCTTCAGCCCATCCATTATCTCAGCCAATCATGGCTAGCGGGATGTTTCCAGTCGTTTTTGGTGGGTAAACCAACTAAGCTCGAAATTTAACAATTTTATTAGTATTTACAGATGGCATCCTGATTTTTTATTAAGGCAGATGAAAGTTCACATGTTCCAGAAGGTATTTCTGCCAAAAAACAAATTTTGATAAATAAATTACATTCAAATGCCTCTTCTGTGAAGTAGTGACGTGCGACATACGCCTAGCTTCCTGAAACGGGTCACAAATACACACACACAGACACACACTCACAGACACACACACACACACACACAGTGGCACATACTCACTCACTCATCTGTTGAGATGGCTGACAGCCTGGTTATGTGGCACAAGATAAGTTGCTGGGGTGAAGTGCATCTTGAGGAATGTTCTGAGAGTCACAAACACCTGCAGTCTTTAAGAAAGAGAGCTCTTATAGAAGGGCTGTAAATAAACATGTAGAGGTTGTTCAAAGATGTATGGGAAAAATGAAGACATCTATTCCCTTTACACCTGAAAGGGATACTTCGGGATTTGGGCAACGAGGCCACTTCCCCAGAGACAGATGAACGTGTGTATACCATTTGTATGTCTGTGTCCAGTATGAAGGAAGTTAGAGTTAGTTTCAAAAGCCAATGCTAACTAGCGTTAGTGCAATGTCTGGAAGTCTATGATACCCATAGACGTCCAGCCATAGCGTAAGCGCAACTAACTCTAACTTCCTTCATACTGGACACGGAGACATAAAAATGGTATCCATGAGATCTTCTGACTGTGGGGAAGTGGATAAAGAGCCTTGTTGACAAAATTGTGAAGTTTCCCTTTAAACTGGACTGGAGGTAGTGAGGAAAGTCTGGATTTTCACACCTTCCTGCCACGAGTATGAGCAAACAGCATCTGTGAACCTCAATTTGGATGGTTTGGAATAAATTCTGTGCTTTTATTTTGGAGGGGGCAAAAATGCTCTTTGAATTACAAATTTGTATCAGTCACTTTTAGAACTGAAGTACCATAGCATTAATGGAATTGTAACATGAACAATGATATATTATTAATTTTCCTCTCCTCCACTTGCAGTGAATAACCAAGATGACATGAGTGTCAAGAGTGGGCTCTAGAGTGATCCACCTCGCCCAGCCTCAGCCCCTGTAAGACCCTTCGGTGTCCCACTCCTACACCCACCTACCCACGACCCACTACACTGACCCCAGCTAGACAACCTGACCATGCCCACCACCGGCCTCCTCTGCCCCGGGCTCTGGGCCAAGGCTGCCCCTTGGTGGTCCCTTCACCTGCTCCTCTTTGACCTGCTCATCTCTGAGGCCCTGGCCAGCCCTAACAACAGATTCCCCCCTTCCACCAAGAGGGAGATCACCATCGACGGGGACCTAGTGATCGGCGGACTGTTCCCGGTGCACGAGAAGGGTGAGGGTGTGGAGGATTGTGGGAAGATCAACGAGCAGAGAGGGATCCAGAGACTGGAGGCGATGCTTTTAGCGCTGGACGAGATCAACGCGGACGAGAGGCTGCTGCCAGGCCTCAAGCTGGGAGCCCACATCCTGGACACCTGCTCTAAGGACACCTACGCTCTGGAGCAGAGCCTGGAGTTTGTACGAGCCTCCCTCACTAAGGTGCACGAGCCGGGGTTCATCTGTCCAGACGGATCCAACCCCATCCAGGATGATGTCCCTCTGGCCATTTCTGGAGTCATCGGGGGCTCCTACAGTGACGTTTCCATCCAGGTACGTTTCTCATAGAACTCCATTCATTAACTGGCTATGACTGTGTCCAGTCAGTTCTATACAGCCTATGGTCCATACAGGTACCTTTACACCTCGTCATCTCACACCCCACCCATAGGAGTCTAAGCCCCCACCCCTCCATGTGTAATAAAAAAACGTATAAAATACTACTAATGAATCCTCATACAATGTGAAATTTGATTACGTCTAATATATTGCACATGACAAACAGTTGAGAGTAAGGTAGGCTACCATTACCCACCAGCAAATAGGACAACTTAGTTTTGGTCAGTTTCTTTCAGTCATTGCAGGTTCCGAAACGAGCCTTGGAGGATGCAGCTATGCAGTCTTTTTAGCTATTAGCCACACAATATTATTCACTTTGCACATGAGGTATCAGGTGTTGAATTTGTATTTTTTCTGTGCCTCTGCCTGCATATCCCTGCTGGTAGATAGATGTGAGACGTGCTGTTAACGTGATATCAGTATTCAGGTTTAACTAGCGGCAGTAAGAGAAAGAGCTAAGATGGAGTGGGATTCAGTTCTCGGCTTTCGCTGACGATTCAAAGCTCTCTGTAACTAATTGGTCCCAGCTGAGATGATGTCGTATTCCTGTTTCATGAGTTAGTACTCCAAATATTGTGTTTGTGTGTCTTTGTGTGTGTACATGTGTACATGTGTGTACATGTGTGTGTGTTTATGTTTATGAGTGGGTTGCTATGTCTGTAAGTGTCTACACTGTGTCTTTAAGATGGTGTCATGTTGGATAGGAATTGTAGTATACAGGGGGAAAAACACTTTAAAAAAAGAGAAGACAACAGTTACCGGAGACGGGTTGCATCCCATCCCCACCTACCTCCACTTGCCTCTAGTTCCAGTTCTGTACATTTAGTTTGGCTTTGGTCGGGCTGGAATAATTGTCCCCTGGGAGGCTTGCAGTAGCTGCCCACATTAGCCGTTTGAAGCTCTGCTCCTCTACGGCGTTTGTCCACAGAGACCTCTGTCACTTTGTCAGTGTTATAACTTCCGTACGCCACACGGAGAACTCTGACCTTTCTTGAAACCTATGAAGAGAAGCCCCTACGTCCAGTACATAGCTACTTAATTAGCACATGTTCTCCACTCCCAGGGCTAACTGTAATTACCCATGATGCACTAGGCGTAAAGGAGAGGATGCCTGTGTGAATAATTTAATAATTCAGAGACAGGACATTACACTGGGAGCGATGTTGTTAGATAAGGATCATGTCAACGACGGACCTGATAGAGAAGTGTACAGTGTGCGTGTGCGTGTGCGTGCGTGTGCGTGCGTGTGTGTGCGTGCTTGCGTGCGTGCGTGCATGCGTGTGTGTGTGTGTGTGTGCATATTGCTGATGATGAAGTGATCCCACAGACAGAACATGTCATCATGGAGTGTTACAGCATGTCTGCTTCAGAATCCATTAGCACCATGCCAGTCAAGACATGTAAGGATGTGAATAAGATGAGAATATGATCACACATCATATGAACTGTGACTTTACTATGCCTTTGTTAAGTGCCAATCCTTGGTGAAATATCATTTGCATCTCAAATCGTACCCTTTTCCCAATGTAGTGCACTACCTTTGACCAGGGGCCATAGGGGACACAGACATAGTTCACATCGGTGCGCCAATTCTGGAATGATTTATCAAGTGCAGTATTTTGCCAATGCTTCCTAGCAAGTGAGTTAAAGCGATCAAAATGATGAAGGAACACTACACACATCTTATAGCAACTCGGTGTTATAACAAATGACTTGATAGATGGCTCTCTCTGTCAGATGTGAGGCACAGTAGCTTGTGGATGCTTGATTTTGGCCTTTTCCTAGCCACCGTGCTTCTACACCTGCATTGCTTGCTGTTTGGGGTTTTAGGCTGGGTTTCTGTACAGCACTTTGAGATATCAGCTGATGTAAAAAGGGCTATATAAATACATTTGATTTTATTTGATGATTAAGCTTCTGCTCATTAAGTCATGAAGTTAAATTGTATTGAACAGTTTATGCGTGACGAAGACTGAGGATATCGAGTCATTCAATAGTTGATCAATGAGATTGTAGCTGGACAATTTAACTATATGGTCTATAGAGGTGGGATCTAACAGAGAGAGTTCTGTTCCCTTCTTAAAGAAAACCCAGAAAATTATCATTTATGATGTCTTCCCAAAACAGAGTAAAATTACTGTTCCTTTGGGTCATTCAGTAAGCATGTTTCCAGTGGATCTGCATTCTTTTTCCCGATTCTGCATTCTGTATTGAAGTCGATTGAACTTTTAAGGTCTAATTAAAGATTTTGTTCAGAGCTTCCATAAAATACATTTCTGGGGAAGGTCTATACAGATATTCTATATTTGTAACGATCATCCTGGGAAGAAGGAGTGGACCAAAACGCAGCGTGGTAAGTGTCCATGTTTATTAAATACAACAGAACACTAAACAAAATAATAAAGAGAATGAACGAAACGAAACAGTCCTGTCAGGTGTGAACACACAAAACAGAAAACAACTACCCACAACAAACAGGTGGAAAAAGGCTACCTAAGTATGGTTCTCAATCAGAGACAATGATAGACAGCTGCCTCTGATTGAGAACCACACCCGGCCAAACACACAGAAAAGAAAACATAGAACACCAGACATAGAATGCCCACCCCAACTCACGCCCTGACCAAACCAAAATAGAGACCTAAAAAGGATCTCTAAGGTCAGGGCGTGACAATAATAATTTGACCTGTTTCTCACAGCAAAAAAAGTTTTTTGCGACAACAGGAAATGTAAATTTTTATGTGGGTTAAAATGAATGTACATTTTTGTAGAGGTTGATACATTTTTTGTTAAGATAAATCAACTCTGGCATTTCAAAGTGGAAATTACAAACTTTAGAAGGCTTTTTAAACCTCAAATGCACTACAATTTGCATGTCCTTCCACATAGTGATCAAATTCAAATAGTACACCTGTAGCTCTTTGTTTGGTAGAGAAACACCAGACAGCACAACAGGGATTGTATTATACACTTCAGTTGAGTAAGTTGAGACCGCAGAAAACACAAGGCCTCCCTACTGAGAGAGTAGAGCTTAATGGATCTGTGTGGCCATCTGTGGCCCCTTTTGTGGTCAATGACAGTCAGTGACAGGAAAGCTGAAAGGGACTGGATACTTCACCGTGATTGGGAAAAAGAGCCAGGCAGGGATACTTTACAGGACTATCGCACACAAAGGTTTGCAAAAATGTTTATTTGTCACATGCTTCGTAAATAACAGGTGTAGACTAACAGCAAAATGCTTACTTACGGGCCTTTCCCAACAATGCAGAGAGAGAGAAAATAGAGAAATAATAGAAAAGTAATAATATGTCAAAGTATTAATAAATACACAATAAGTAACAATAACTTGGCTATATACATGGTGTACCAGTACCGAGTTGAAGTGCAGGGGTACGAATAATTGAGGTAGATACATATAGATGGGAATAGAGTGACTAGTCAACAGCATAATAAAATAAATAAAGTAGCAGCAGCGTATGTGATGAGTTAAAAAAGTTAGCGCAAAAACGGTCAATGCAGATAGTTAAATAGTTAACCAAATAGCTACCCGCACTAAGTATTTAGCAATCTTATGGCTTGGGGGTAGAAGCTGTTCAGGGTCCTGTTGGTTCCAATTAGAATACATGATAACTGTACTGTCATAATGCCACAGGGGTTCAAGGTTCTGTTGGCAGTGACCTATAGTTCCAGGTCCCTTTCATTGACTCACTCCTTTGTGAGTAGGGAGGACTGAGGAGCCTGTGATGAGATTTGTCCGAAGGAGGGCGGCTGCTTACGCACTCAGTCCCACTGTGTCTCAGAGGCAGAGTTTTGTGTGTGTGTGTGTGTGTGTGTGTGTGTGTGTGTGTGTGTGTGTGTGTGTGTGTGTGTGTGTGTGTGTGTGTGTGTGTGTGTGTGTGTGTGTGTGTGTGTGTGTGTGTGTGTGTGTGTGTGTGTGTGTGTGTGTGTGTGTGTGTGTGTGTGTGTTTATGCTGACGTACTCTGTCCCACTGTGCTTCAGACTCAAAAGCAGAATTTACTGTATTAGAGGACGGGCACCACCAGGGCCAGTGGAATGTCGCCACTGGAGAGCTATGGCCTTAGAGATACAATATAACACTCATATAGAAATCTATTCAATTCTGTGATGCTGTCTGCATCCTTCAGAGGAGTTGCTTTGCTTTTCCCATCTGTGGGGTGCAACAGGGCCACAGAGAAACTGAGAATCTTGGCACGGACCTCTCCACCTGACTGTGGTGGGGGAAAGACGCAGCGACACTGCCCCAGCCTAGATGCCCGTCACTGGGGCCAAGGGCTGCCTGTGAGGGGGTTGTGTGATGTGCTGGCCATCTGGTGGTACATGTATGCATGGGCGTCAGAACCAGTCATTCACAGCCTCCGCACGGTGCCATTTGGGACACATCCATAGGCTATAACAGGAAACTCAGACAGAGAGCACATGGGACGGCATCCTACCCGTTTGGATGAGCTGTTTTTTCTCTCATTGATGTGAAAACACTTTATCACCATCTGGGATGAGGCTGGGGGCAAAGCATCACTGATGACTAAATTACACTTAGTTCAGGTGCCAAATGATAGGTAGCTGACACGTTTAATTGCATACTGGAAATGATGCTCTTTAGGCTTTATAAATTGTGCTGTTGCTGACCAACCACCACAAGTAGAAATTTAATCCGTCTGGAATTTACTTATGCATGGTGCAAATGATAAGGATATACCCTATCCATTTCAAAGTGTATCAAAAATGATGCTCTTTATTTTAGCTATCCTGCTACTGTTTACCCACCACAACTAGAAATAGAATATGTATGCGTGATGCTTATTGTGGTCAGACTTGTATTTCTACATGTTCAGCACACTCTTTCTACTTGACAGACATGTCTACTAAGATGGTCTGTTTGTTTAGCAGTCCGAGCATTCTGTGGTCGTGCTTTGTATTCAGACAGAAGGCTTTGTGTGAACTCCTCACAAAACAACACCTCACTCCATATTCTAGAAAGTCTCTCTATTTGTCACCTTAAATTAACCTCAGATATACCAGCCCCATATCTGCATGGTGTCCTGTAGATCAAAATAGGAAAATATGGCATATGACCATTCAATGTCTTAGAGCAGGTGTTAGATATCAATCCATAAATTCAGCGAATTAGAGAAAGAGACCCGGCACACCCAATCACATTACTAAAATCGATTTTACAACTCTCCTAACTTGAGGCAATATGAGTTGTTTGAGGACGGAGGTCCACTGTGATTTGGGGTGTTGTTATCTCAGGGTGGATAATAGTAATCATGAGGTAGATGTTGGAGTGTAGGGGCTCGAATCACTCCGTAGTGCTGAAGTTCCGTGTCGTAGCCTGATTGACATTTAAGTACAATGTTCCTGCGTTCACGGTAAACGCTGCATATGTCAGCTAAATCTGAAATGACCTTTCAATTTCAATCGTACTACAGCGCTGATCTTCAGCTCGATACGGATTGAATTGAGCCCTAGGTTTAGAGTGTGCTAGAGTATTGTATAAGTGTTGATTATGTGTCAGAGTGGCTAGGAAGGTGGATGAATCGCTCACTGTGTGTGTTTTGTGTTTCAAACTGAGCTGAGCATCACACAGAGATTGCAATGCAGGGTAAAAAATACTTCTCCTTTGGTGTGAACTTCAAAAGGGTCTTGTGCGGTATCATTGCCATCTCCCTCCCTCCCTCCTCACCTCCTCCCACCTTCTCCTACCTGAACCTGTGATTTTAAAAACTTTACATTTTTGCAAACTGCGGTGAGGGACGCTAATTAGTGCGGCGGAATGTCGTTTAGATGTGAGGGAAACAGTGGAGGTTGAAAGAAGTGTGATTCAAGAAGCCCATGCGTACCACACAGAGACAGGCATTGTTAATGCCAGACAATCTATATCCACGTGCGCTCACACAAACTCGCACGTACGCATGCACACACACACACACAAACCTTTTGTTCCTCCCATTTCCCAGAGAACTGTTGTTTTCTTTCTTTCCTTCTCTCTCACAAGGTGACATTAAATAAATGTTCATTTTTTTGTTCAGAACCTCTGGGTGTTCCACACTGCATTTTGAATGTAATTATATGCATAAATATGCATGACAAGCTTATATCCTCTGGTATCAACTATGATGAAATAAAAAATACCTGGAATTGTTTCAGACTTTTTTACAAATGCAATGCGGGAGACTGGGGAGAAAATAGCATTACACAGGCTCTGCAAACAAATGATGCAGAACAATGTGTTTGTGTGTGCAGGCGTGCAGGCGTGCAGGCGTGTGTGTGTGTGTTGGGGTATTTTTGTTGTCACTCACTCTGAGCCTTGCATTGTTGTTGGTGTGGAGGTGGGAGGAAGTTTTAATAGAGGTCTTTAACATGTGGTTGATTTGCCTGTGGGTGACTTCCTGGTAAAGAGCACTGTCAACCGATCCAATAACATCTCACAGGCTGCGTCTGTTTGTGTGTGTGTGTGTGTGTGTGTGTGTGTGTGTGTGTGTGTGTGTGTGTGTGTGTGTGTGTGTGTGTGTGTGTGTGTGTGTGTGTGTGTGTGTGTGTGTGTGTGTGTGTGTGTGTGTGTGTGTGTGTGTGTGTGTGCGTGTGTGTGTGCGTGTGCGTGTGCGTGTGTGCGTGCCTGTGTATGTGTGTGTGTGCATGTGTGTGTGTGTGTCAGTGTTAATTTTGCCACTCTTTTTAGATTTAGTCTAGTCTTAGTTATTTTAACTAATAGATCACTAAGTTTTTGTCATATTTTTAAATAATTATTTAGTCTAGTTATTGTCAAAATGACAAAAACAGTGGGTCATTTTAGTCAACTAAATGCCCTTTTAGTTCAGTCTCATTTTAGTCACATCACATTTTTATTGCCTCATTAATCTATAGTAAACATAAATCACTGACTTCCATGTGCACAAACATACATAGCCTTGTTGTACCAGCATATGTTTCGGCATAACATACTATCGCATGATTTACTTCCCAACAGCCAAATTGGCAGAAGAACACATTACTCTGCAGCAGATAAAAATCACACCCCTTGACAATGCTCCAGACTAACAAATTCCCTAACCTTTTCAGTTGGTGGCACCAGCTCATAATTTGGTTGCACCATTTTTTTTCTGCGGCGCCACACAATATAATATATTTTTTATCAACTTATAAAGTAATCCACAGTGCCTGACACTGTGTAATAGACTACTGAGATGGTAAGCTATTCAATAAATAAGTTGTTTCATCTGTCCAAGCAGGAATGTATGATTCAAGATATTTTGATGTACAACCTAATCCAGTGATTGCTACGAATTGTAGGTTGACAATAAGGTATTATTAGGGTTATATTTTAATGTCAAAATAGGACTCCAGAATTTTCTGAATTGTGTTGTTGAATTTAGATGAATTTTCCTACATCTTTATGTGCACTAATATCATAGGCACATATATTTTGGGGCTAATTCACCACCATGAGGAAGTGAAAACTCAAAACACATTTGCTAGATTGCTAACACTAAATATAACACCCACTGCTAGTAATCATGTATTAATCTAACAGTAAATGTTATTTCCTAAAAAAATACTTTGCTGTTGGAGCCTGCTACCCTATTGCACTTGCAATGGCTGATGCGCAATTGCCCATTTCGTACGCTTCTTATCGTAATTAACAGTCGACTTTGGGCAAAAATGCAAAAAGAACTGCTTTAAACTGTATAACTGATCAATGCACCATCATACCAGGTAATTTAATGCGTAAAAAAAAGGATGAATACGATATTTGGTTACAGAAGTGTCATTTCTTAAAGATCTCTACAGCTTCGGTCCAAAAACAAATCCTTTAAAATGATGTCAACACATACTGGAGCAGTTACTGGCTAGCTAAAGTGGCTAGCTTAGATAACAAACTAGCTAACAAACTAAATGTTGGTTATGGTGCGCATGACCAGAATGATATATTGAAGAACCACCAAAGGCACACCCCATTTCTGTTAGAAAATTTAGAAAGTGGCGGAAAGGGACCGTTTTTCATGCCCAAAGTCAACATTTAAAGCAATATCAAATATCTCAGTTGTTGAATAGTTTCTATTGAGCTCAATATTACGACGACAAATAAAAATTAGACCCACAGAAATCTGAGACCAACAGTATTTGCTTCCAAAGCTATGTATTTCCCATAATAGGATTTAGAAATGTTATGCAATTAAAAGGCTTTTTTCTCTCTCCCAGAGCACACATCAAGTGGCTTATTTAACACAGCATCAGGCCCCAGCAAGACAGGCCTCAGCGAAACAGGCCCAGGATCTGGGAAGACACTTTCATTACAGAAAAAATGAGGATAATGCACTCACTTTTGAGTGACGTGGCCATACAATGAAGGTTGCCCGCACTGATGTGACCAATTAAAAATGTAACTCGCAGAGCCAAGTCAAAGGATCGCAAAATGTGACTAAATGGTTGTAGTCTGGAGCCCTGCCGCTTGACATACTGTAGGTATATTGTAATCAAAGTTCTGTCATAAGTAGTGATCTGATAGGTTGCAGCAAGCTAACTAGCCAGCATTATCAATCTGTTATTACCTGAGCGTATATATTGGAATGATGCGCTTTCAGATGTCTCTTGAGGTTGGTGTATTTTTCCGTCAACTTGTGGGTGAAAATGCAGTAATAAACAAAACTTCTCAGTGGAAACGTTGCATTCGGTCTTGTTTGAATCAACACAATGAGTAAAGTGGCTCCAAACATTGGCCCTTTTTCTACTGGGAGCTTATACTACCTGAAGAGTAGCCATGGGGTTTACCTTTGTTGCATCAATGATTTGTTGCCACCAAATTGGAGAACAGATGCCGGTTAGAGAGGTGACTAGTGAATGACCTGGGCATGGCATTTATTTTCCACCGTATTGCAATATTCCAATGAGAAAGCCTTGACAATCTGCTAATGTTATGCATGCTTTTGATTGGGATAAACAAATAACATTGAAAAGCTCTCAATCTCTCCAAAAAGTCTTGTCCACTTTACTCATTGTGTTGATTCAAACAAGACCGAATGCAAGACCGAATGCTAATCCAATTTTAGTCAAAGAGATAATTTAGCCTCAAATTGTTTATGTCAACCGAAATGAGAAATAATTTTTGTTTAGTTATAGTTTTTTTCTGGGTGTATTTTGTCAGTTAGCACTCATCAATTGACACTGAAAAATAGGTGTTTGATAAGTATTTTTGTCACTGTTTTCGTTGACAAGTTAACACTGGTGTGTGTGTGTGTGTGTGTGTGTGTGTGTGTGTGTGTGTGTGTGTGTGTGTGTGTGTGTGTGTGTGTGTGTGTGTGTGTGTGTGTGTGTGTGTGTGTGTGTGTGTGTGTGTGTGTGTGTGTGTGTGTGTGTGTGTGTGTGTGTGTGTGTGTGTGTGTGTGTGTGTGTGTGGATGAGTCAAATAAAATAAAATTGTATTGGTCACATACACATGGTTAGCAGATGTTAATGTGAGTGTAGCGAAATGCTTGTGCTTCTAGTTCTGACTATGCAGCCATATCTAACAAGTAATCTAACAAATTCACAACAACTACCCTATACACGCAAATGTAAAGGGATGAATAAGAATATGTATATATAAATATATGGATGAGCGATGGTGTGTGGCATAGGCAAGATGCAGTAGATGGTGTAGAATACAGTATATACATATGAGATGAGGATATGTAGGATATGTAAACATTATTAAAGTGGTGTTATTTAAAGTGACTAGTGATACCTTTATTATGTCCATGCATTTAAGTGGCCAGAGATTTGAGTCTGTATGTTGGCAGCAGCCTCTTAATGTTAGTGATGGCTGTTTAACAGTCTGATGGCCTTGAGATAGAAGCGTTTTTTCAGTCGCTCGGTCCCAGCTTTGATGCAACTGTACTGACCTCGTCTTCTGGATGATAGCAGGGTGAACAGGCAGTGGCTCAGGTGGTTGTTGTCCTTGATGATCTTTTTGGCCTTCCTGTGACATCGGGTGCTGTAGCTGTCCTGGGGGGCAGGTAGTCTGGCCCCGGTGATATGTTGTGCAGATCGCACAACCCTTTGGAGAGCCTTGCGGTTGAGGGCGGTGCAAATGCCATACCAGGCGGTGATACAGCCCGACAGGTTGAAGAGGCGCTGTTGCACCTTTTTCACCACTCTGTCTATGTGGGTGAACCATTTCAGTTTGTCCGTGATGTGTACGCAGAGGAACTTAAAACTTTCCACCTTCTCCAATACTGTCCCGACGATGGTGATGGGGGGGTGCTCCCTCTGCTGTTTCCTGAAGTCCACGATCATCTCCTTTGTTTTTTTCACGTTGAGTGAGAGTTATTTTCATATTATTTTCCTGACAACACACTCAGAGGGCCTTCACCTCCTCCATGTAGGCTGTCTCGTCGTTGTTGGTAATCAGGATTACCACTGTAGTGTCATCTGCAAACTTGATGATTGAG